>NC_051164.1:8185915-8362829 GCF_013339745.2 Dermacentor silvarum | reverse complement strand
TGTACACTACCAATGGGATTGAACTTAGTATGTTAACAGGAAATCCATGCTATTTTACAAGCGTTGAGGAGTATATCCAAAAATTTCTATAATATATCACTATTTAAAACGTTTAGGAGTATAACATGTTCTACACTATCGTAGGCTTTAGCTAATCAAGGGTCACTAAAGCTGCATACTGCCGCCTGTGCCGTGCAAGCTTAATGCGTTCCTCTAAATCGACATGGGCGCACCATATCGAACATCCGGGTCTAAATCCAATCTGACATGGGCTCAATAATGTATTATCCGTTAAAAATTTCATAATACGAATGTGTAATACCCTTTCTATTAATTTTCACAACATTTGAGGTTAATGCGATTGGTCTGAATTATCTGGGTCCAATCCTGCTCCTTGGTTTTTGAGCAGGGGGATTATTTTTGCGAGTTTCCAGTCAGGAGGAATCCATGCGTTCATGAGGGAGTAGTTAACGATATTGGAGAGGTCTCGTGGGGAGAGGTCAAACAATATTTTTAACATGCCTGATGTAATGCGATCTGGACCTGGAGCTGTGCCAGGGAGCAGCCGAATAACGTGCTGAAGTTCTTCCATTGATACCTCTATAAAGTCATCCCCTGATAGAACCCCTACGAAGTTTACTTGCAGCTGAGTTGTAAAACGCTTTTCTAAGGCTTTTGCGATCTTATTTAATGATTCTAATAATTCTTCTGGTGGCAAAACCACTGAATCAATATTTATGGGCACTGGAAAGGCCTTACGAGAGCGAAGAAACCTAAATAATGCTTTTTTATTATCACTTTTCGATAAAAGTTGTACCGTTTTTCATCATAATTATCTTTCGCTAAGGAAACTGTTCTTTTAACGTAGCAGCAGCATATTTATAATTACTCCAATTAGTAGGGCACTGATTGGAAATAAGTTTCTTCCATGCAGCTTTTCTGCGTCGATAATCTCGTGCGCAATCACTATTCCACCATGGACAATCAATGCGCTCTTTTGTTGATGATACTACAAATTCTGATTTTTTAATAGTACCCTTCAAAATTGCACTAAGACTCATCGCTTTAATATCTGTTTCCATATCTGTTCTAGAAGACAAGGTTGACTGTAAATTGTTTTTAAATTTTGAATAGTCCACGAAAATATGCGTATGTGTATTTAAAGAAATGAGGGGGTTGTTAATTTCAATGACAATCGGGCGGTGGTCACTACTAGTGGCGGCATCCACCACAGTCCAAGAAGAAATGGAAATGCCTGAGCTAGAAAATGTCAAATCTAGGACAGATCGCGACTGCGAACGCACGAAAGTGGCAACTTTAGCATTTAAACATGTTAAATTTTTAACATTAGCCCAATCCCATAATCGTTTTCCAGATGAGTCTGTGCGGAAGCCCCATGACACATGATGTGAGTTGAAGTCACCCGCAAGCAATATGTTCTTTTTGCAGTATGTTACTGCGACATCAAGTGGGCGAACGCTTTGCACTCCAGCGGGAAAGTAGGAGTTAATTATAGAGAGCGGGGCGCAACCCGGAATAGTTATTTCTAATATTAAGATTTCACATTCGGATGACAGGGTATGATGCGAAATTTTTGCTTTATGACAGAATTTAGACGAAATGAAAAAAGCTAATCCGCCACCTCGTGAAGGCCTATCCAATCGAAAACACTTGTAATTGTTTAAATGAAAGTCTTGGTCAGCGGACAAACAAGTTTCTTGTAATAGTATAACGTCTGGTGATTGTTGGGAGATTAAATATAACAAATCTGTAGTTGCAGAAAGTATAGATCGGCAGTTCCACTGCAGTATCCTTAGGCACCCTATGTTGACGGTATACAAGCAGCCGCAACTGCTTGGTCCAGGATACTGTCTTTTAGAAAGTCAGTCCTCGTAAGTGATTCTTTCACACACATTTTTGTTTTGGAGTTAGGAGAACGAGGCATTTTGTTGTTAGGCGATCTTGTGCGTTTAAGAACTCGAGTGTCCATATCTACATCTCGATTGCCTAGAGAGTCTGAATCGGAATGGCATTCATGATCAATCTGAGCGGAAGTCGAAGGACGTACTGAATCGTGACTGTTAGAAGGAAGAGGTGTCTGATATTTAGGTGATGTTGCAAGTAGGGCGGCCGTATTGTGTGCACTGTTTGTTAGTGTCTGAGATATACCAGCCAATTGCGTTGATATTACTGAAGCCAAAGATTCAGAGAGATTTAGTAGAATTTTTTCTAACGCCTTTTCCATCGCTTTTTCTATTGCTGCTGTAATTGCCTGGGGCAGTGACTGATCCATGCCGAATGACTGACGGGCTGTTACACCGGCATAACCCTGGGTCCTGCTCTGAATTTCTTCAAGAGCTTCTCGACGAGAGCACCGTCTCCTCTCAATTATTTCAATCACCTGGATTTCTTTGGATCTGGCAGGGCAGTTGGAGTAGTCTGCAGCATGATTCGCATTGCATAAACAGCATGACTGCTCCTGAGACGTGCAATCGTTGGCATCATGGTCTTCTCCGCATAATCGGCATCGAGCAATTGAACGACAGGCATTAGCGCTGTGTCCGTACCGCCAGCACTTGAGACATTGTAGTGGTCGTGGAGATAAGGGTTCAACCCTGTAGATTAACGGCCATGCCTTTATCTCTGATGGGCGAGCCGTCCCTGCAAATGTCGCTATGATTGTTTCTGTAGGGACCTTCTTATTATCTACAAGTCTGGTACAGCGGTACACGGAAACTACACCTGCTGCAGAAAATATCTCTAGGATTTCTTGTGGAGTTAAGCTTATGTCCACACCGCGGACTAGGCCTTTGCAGCAAGCTAGATGAGGAGGGATGAAAGATCTCACCGGCTGCGTGGCAAAGTTAGTGCACTTGAGTAGATCCTGTACACAGGTCTGGTCTGGTGAACAGCAAAGGATTCCCCCACGTCCAAACTGTCTGACCTCGGTGATCTGCTGAAAGTGGGATGAGATAGCTCGAAGTTCTGATTGAATAGCATTGGGGTTCTTCATACGGATAATTCCTCCACTGTTAGGTACCAAAGCCACAGGAACGCTACTGGCTCCACTGCGAAGAAACCATTCCACCGGTAGATCCTGAGGGGGAATAGAAGCAGACCAGAGGGTAGCCCTCTGGCCTGGAGATGAGACAGACATCACCTTATCAATAACCACCACTGTCTCAAGGGGATTAGAACAAAACAAAAAAATGTAAGAAAAGTAACCGCCGGCTACTTGTCAGCAAACCCGGATGAGGACCGGCTCAGGGCACACCAAGGCAGCGTCCTTCGAACTGGAACGATTACCGGAGCTCGAACGCTGTCAGCGTGATCCTGTCAGCTTGCTCCCTCCCTATTTCCTTCGTGTCCTTCTGGGTACATACCAAATAATAATGACGACAATAATAATAATAATAATAATAATAATAATAATAATAATAATAATAATAATAATAATAATAATAATAATAAATTGGTAGGGAACATTATCCCAAATGAACGAGGCACATTGTTGGACCAAAGAAAATGTGGGAGAAAATTGCCGCCGTGAAAATTTGTACCAAGCACTGTGGAGGATGAAGCCATGCAGCGTCCCGACTACATGAACAGTTGACCAAAGTGTTTCTTCATAGAAGGGCTGGGTCTTTGTGTATCGTATCAGGCACTTTGTAAGCAGTGCTTCGTAAATTTGACAGCTTGTACAAACATTTAGTAACATCAAAAATGGACCTCGTGGTTGTGCACGATTCAAAGTATAACAGCGCGTCTTTTTCAGCAAGGACAAAACCAAACTTCTTTGGTTTTGTCCTTCCTGAAAAAGTCAAGGACAAGCGCTGCCTTTCAACTGCGAACAGCTTACACCAGGTGGAAGTGAGAGCTTGCCCTTTACGGTTCTACAGTTTTACCCTCATTCAAGAAGTCGCACTGTGATAATTCAACTTTTACGCACAACACTATTATTGCGTACAAACATCCGACGGAATTCCCATGGCATAATATGCAAGGTTCGTGTAAACGACCAGGTACAGTAGAGAGCAGAGGACCTGCTAATAGAAGCAAGGAAAAAATATAATCCGAGTAGCGTTGTTTCCTTTCGTCGAGTGAAGGGCATGCTTGTGAATAAGCTACAGGATACTAACTAATGCAAGGAGGGTGACGCACGTCCACCTAAACATCATCACCGAAATATGTTTAATAATCTAAAACTCAAGATTACTTGGTTTTCGACCATGTGTTGGCGACATCATGAACATGACTCATGGTCGTTAGTTATTCACATGTTGTCCGCGAGTCACACAAGCAGCCGCTGTTACGCTGAAAGATAACAGTCGTCGCTGCTATCGTTCGCATGGAGTCAGAGAAATGTATGCAATGTGACTGATACCAACAGAAGAGAAGGCAATATTTTATGTGTGACTGTGGTCACGTAGTAAGCATTCGATGTTGCCAGTGATTGTTGATTCTTGCGTATCCTGGCTGCGTTACAGTCCTCTGATTAGTGCACTAATACTCTGGTGCTGTGGAGCTGTGAATGCACTTCGATACATTGACTGGTGAAATTCGTATCGTCTGTCATTATTAAGTAGGCTAAACGTGCATTACCAAGTCTACTGACTTATCTCTTGCAACCAATACGTTTTCACATTAAACATTGATAGACCAACACTCGTACGCGCTGACACAGACGATGTACCGCTAATAGTAAAGCAACAGTACCGAAGTTATGCTGTTTGTGCCTGCAAATGTCTACGAACAGCATGACGATCAGCTCTTCAATCACCGTTAAAATTGTGAATTTCGTCAATGTGCTCGCCCTATATTTCTTAGACATTTAACACTCACTTTTATTCTGCAGGTGAGAAAACATTTTTTGGTTGCGAGAACTGATCGCCACTGTGGGTGCAAGTGGAGGGGTGGCTACAGGGGTTTAAATGACTTCGCTCTTGACGTAAATTTAATGCTGCAATGACGCCTCTCTGTTCTGTCATTATTAGGTTATTGTACAAGGCTTCTGAACTAGCTTCAAAACGAAGCCGCGATCGCGACTAGATGCAGTGTTAAATAATCATTGATAAAATGGCAGTTTTATTGCAGTGATAATACTGCATGGAGGGTATATGTATAATTTGGAGTCTCCCACTATCACGTGTCCTTTAAATAGATCGCGGTATTGGCTGGTAAAACCCATATATATATATATATATATATATATATATATATATATATATTTAAATTTGATGTTCATGCTGAAAAACAACGCATGTGTGGGTGAAAAGAAGGAAATGTGTCGAAAGGGCACGTGAAAGGGATATCAAGTAAGATCTGATATCTGAACAAGTGCGCTGCCATTGGATAGTTAATGGCCAACCAACTAGCCAACCAATATCTCCCGAGCAAGTTATCTCCTATTGAAACCGAATGCTCGCCAGCTCCTTTGTCACGGCGATCACCACGGGGCCTGTGCCGCTTGGTTATTATCTTTTCTTCTCGCTCCTTGCTGAAGAGGCGCAATTCAAAAGGATGTTTTGTGTTTCACCAGTACCTTGAATTATTCTCGCTGCTGTGCGTTATTGGTGCGCTGCAGGCGGCATTCACATGATGCCGCCTTGCTCGCGGCCGGAATGTTTCCTTACCTGCAAAAGGGCGCACCGGGTTTCTTCTCAATACTTGGGAGACATGATCATCGCCGCGCTATCTGCGCACCGCGATTGTGTGTCTGAAATGCATAGACCATCATCGTCTTCCTACTTTATGTCACCTATAGAAAGAAGGCCTCTCGAATCAAGCCTAATGACTTTTGTCTTGCGCCAGCTAACAACGACATTGTACCGCAGCAAATTTCCTCATTTCATTACACCACCTATAGTGCACAGGCGTGCTAGACTGCGCTTCCCTTCCCTTGACGCTATGCAGTGCTGAATATGAAAGATTAGTTGTGCGGAAAGCTTGCACGGTGGAGGACGGTTCACGAAAGGGACAAATCGTCATCCACCCGGCCGTATCACGAAGAAAGAGAAACCTGAGTGGGTATCCACTGTAGCTTTGCGCAACCGTCGGTTGGAGGCAAAATTTTTTTTCTTTCATTCGGTGCTTTACGCAGCGACACAGTCAAAACCTACCAAACTTGATACTTGCCGGAGGTACTTATGCTTTGTCGTTTGGTAACTAGAAGGCGTATCTAGGCGAAACATCGCAGCGGTATAATGTCAGTTGGAAAGAGCATCTGGAAGAAACTTTAAAAAAGGTCTAGGTTAATTTTGTGGGCCTCAGGGCTTTTCACAATGCCACAAAAGGCATAACACGTTTCTCCGAGTAGTGAATTTCATTTTATAATTGTCGTTGTAACCAAGCAGCTTGAAACTTTGAGAGTTTGCACGAACGACAACCTGTGTTTGGAGTCAGCCGATGAAAGTATGCTACCATAAAAAAAAAGAACGTTAATTTGCGAGTGGGTATTGCAAGCGGTGGTGCAAGCAGCGCAGGCTGGAAAAAGGAACCCATGGCTCCTCATGCGCGCGCGGGTAAGGCGAAGAGCGCATGAAGCTTTAAATTTTTTGTTTTCAATCGCGAAAATGAGAAGCGCTTTCCTGGAGGGAAAACGCTCCGATGCGCGCACCCGGCGTCGAGGCCTCTTTGTCTCGAAGTTTTACTTGCATTTGTACAATTGTTTGTAACACGCGCGCACACGTGAACACATAAACACACACGGATACGCGTGCACACACGGACGCACACGCACATGTGGCAATGAAGAGCAATTGCAAAAAAGCATTTATTGCCATCTTTTGTTGCGCCTTTTCAGTACCAAATTCAGAAGAAAGTAACGTTAAAACAAATGCGTTTCTAAGTTTTAGCGCAGGCTTGTATTTACACGATATCTATAATGGTCGGGTGGTTGCACGCCAAGTCCATTGCTTCGAAGATCTCCGAAAGTTTGTATGCCGACTCACACATGTTCACCAAGACGCGCAGGTGCTCGAGTGCGTATGGGTTCTTCGAGAGATTGAAGCACCGGTCATTGAAGTGCCGTACCGCCTGCTCGTAACAGGCAAAATTGGTTAGCCGCCGCTTCAATGTCAGCACCGATTCCGCGCTATCGTCGTTCCCTCGAGCGAGGAACGAGGCAATCTCGGCGACTTTCTCCTTCAGGAAGGACCTGTTCCGAATAGCTTGCCGCAGCTTGTGCTTCAGGGACCGCTTTGTTTGGGCATCGTGGGCCTTTGCGAGCTTCTTTCTCAGAATAGCTATTGGGACGTCGCGGCTGGAGACGGCGTCAAATGGTACCTTTGGTAGAACGATTGGCTTCGCGTCCTTTTCACCCTGGAATTCACCGACCGGAAGCTTTCCGATGCTCATGTCACCGTACTCCATGACATGGCTGGTGTTGGTTTCTTCCTTCACTATCTCGAACTGATCGATGAGTGTCTCCTTGAGCAGGTCTTCCTTGTCCGAGTCTTCCATCCAATTGACGCTGTATAGGTCGCCCAAATAGGTGTGCCTCTGGTCGTCATAGTAGCAAGCGTAAGAAGACTCGTCAGGATTGGCTGCGGTAGTGGCGTACACGTTCACGTTGTCCGGGAGCAGGCCGTCAAACATGGAGCCCGATTCACAGGCCTCGATATAGATCGCCATCTTCGCGAACTTGTTTCGTTGGTACATACTTTTGATGACCTTCATGAATGATCGGGCGCGCAGCTGGTCGTTTGGGAACGCGATGAGACCAGGAGCTCCGTGGTCCGCGAAGTTGACAAATATGTGGTCGTTTGGACCGCTGGCTATAACTTTCCCGCTACCGCCTTTCACCTTCTTTCCTTGCAGGATGTTCAGAAAATTTTGTGGGTGACGAGGTCTCCAGTGTAGTCCTTGGGGACACCCTGGTAAACATCCTTTCCGCTTGGGATGATTGATGATGACGCCAGGTGTCGGGTTTTCCGTGGCATTGGCGATATCATCGTACATCATGACCACGATGCGCTCGTCAGGAATGCCGTGGTTGTGGAGCACGTGGTAGGCGTGGCAAATGTCGGCTTGGTGCCGGTAGTTGTCATAACCATTAGAACCAGCCACGAGAAGAGCCCAGAGCTTTGGTTGACTATTCGCGACATGATTCGTAGACTTTTCGGGTGCAGCAGCAACCGCCGATGCCACCGCGACTAACGCCAGGAAAAGACAGCGCGACAGAGGCATGACTGCTGCGTGTGATCGCGTACCATTTCTCAGAACCTTTTTAAATAGATGAGACGGCTTGTGACATGCCATATCTGCCCAACAGACGGAGGTACGCCCACACGATAGGGCACGTGCCCGTGAGAACTTGCACGCTTTCATAGGAATCGGCATTGCTCAAGTGTTGTGAAATCATCGCGTCAATAGGCAGCAGATACCGGCCATAAAAATAGCCTATACTTCAGGTATGTTTATATTTCGGCGCTGTAGCGAGCCGTTATCAAGTAGCTTTGTGGAGTACTTATTGCTGTGGTGGTTGTGGACGTTGGACGAACGGAAATGCGTCGCTTTCTTCAGATTTGTTTACTTGGTAACGGAGCTAAGGTACGGTAGGTTTCGCCCATTCCAAGTTTGCATCCGAGACAAAAAAGACCACACTTCAAATGTGATGTCTCGACGGCTGAGAGTGCCATGGTCGGCCTTGCAAAACTCCCAGTTATAAATGTGATGCTTTATACTTCATACCTATTTTGCGATTTTGTGCTTATTGTGACGCAGTCGTGTACGCTAAACACACCTCGAGTTTTTTTTCCCGTTAGATACCTCCAAAGTGTGTGAATCCTCCCTGTAATGCTACCCGCCGTGGTTGCTCAGTGACTATGGTGTTGGGCTGCTGAGCACGAGGTCGCGGGATCGAATCCCGGCCACGGCGGCCGCATTTCGATGGGGGCGAAATGCGAAAACACCCGTGTACTTAGATTTAGGTGCACGTTAAAGAACCCCAGGTGGTCTAAATTTCCGGAGTCCTCCACTACGGCGTGCCTCATAATCAGAACTGGTTTTGGCACGTAAAACCCCATAATTTAATTTTTAATTTTTTTCCCTGTAATGCTATAATGAAATGCATCAGCAATGGTGGTATCAAACCTCTGTCTTCCAGCACAGAAAACCAATTCTGAAATCATTAAGCCGCGATCACGCACACGCTTCCGCCGTGCCAAAGTCGCTTTTTGAAATCTGTCGCGCATGCGTGTTGTGCCATGGCTTCTCGAATTGTCCGTCGCGCGCAGCTATAGTATACTTTGAGAAGCTCTCTTACAGGGCACTGCATGCCTTCGGAATCGGCTCACATTTTTTGTCAGAAGAATACTTACAAAGTGTGTAGGGTTCGTCATTGATGATGCACCATCAAAGCTGTTCTTACCGCAAGAGGGCGCTTGAAACGTAAGAAAATACTGGTGACGCCGCCGCCTTGAAGTTCCTGCACCAGCTCACCGTTACTTCATGGATTTTGACGGCGTCTCCTCAGGCTTAGGTGAATTCTTATCGCTAAACGGGAGCTGCATTGTATTCTAAAAATGACACAGACTCAACTTAGCAAGTCTCAACAGCTTTTACTGAGGTTAAAGTACCTAGATTTCCTGCTCTCTTTTAAGTAGCGACCTCCACTCGTCCGTCGCCATTATCTTCCTAGACAGCATGCGACCGTCAACGGCCGCTGCTATCTACGCTGCTTGCAGCAGCGTGCAAGTGATTACGCGGGAACAGCGTTAGGAAGAACGTTGGGAGCTGCCGGAATGAGCGTCGCCCAATGAGATTCGTCGGCGGTGCTTCAAAGCTTGTGGCTGCTTAAAGAAAGCAAAAAAAAAAATCTAGGGACTTTAACTGAGCTATAGCAGCACAAGTTCGATAACATACTTTCAAATACGTGACGTAACACTGACGTACACTCCTGAAGTTTCGGTGTGGAAGTGAAAAAAAAAAGAACTTTTACCTTCATTTTCTGCTCAAATAGTCAACTTGTTACCGTAAAATTACCAAAAATATAGTTATGAAACGAAATTTTAAACGTCCAACCTGTCTTAGTGTTTCAGTCCAATGTTCTTAGCGCTAATCATCTAGGGCTGCCTGTAGATACCGGGACAAAAAAAAAAGAACTAAATAACTGTCAGCCTTTCCACATGCGGTGGAGATGGAAGACCAGCGAAGCTGTACTATGGTAGGAATTATGCATTTACAATTATAACTATTAAGATGCGATGGTGTAATTGGTTATTTGAACTATTAAAGAATGAGAAATATATATGATCTGGTGGTTTTCATTTATTTAGTTACCACAGGGACCATGGTCTTATGGTCGATACGGTACAACGCCATAGGGTGTACGGCAAAGGTTGGCAAGTTCTTCATAAACACGTCACCAACGCCGTGCGCGTTCGGTGCGAACGCGGGCACAACGCTGCCGCCGTCGATAACAGTTCTGCGCGTTACTGGTGCTACTACATGTCCAAGTTTTTAGACGGCTCCTCAGAATTTCGAGAATGACGGCTGATAAACAAAACATAAGCATGCCTTTTATGTTAAATCTTCTCAGACTGAAATATTAAAAGTGCGAAACAAAAAATGCTCGACCGAATGAGTTTTTTTTTTTTCTACACGCGGACACGACCATCGGAGACTGAGCCCTTAACAGCTTCGCTGTTAAAAATAACGAAGACCGAGTCACGCGTCGTTAACACTGTTGGAGATATTTGGACGTAGAGCTGGTTCCGCTAAAGCCCCTATATAAAAAAGTAGCGTCACGCTTTGAAGAATGCCGCCGCCTCCTCGCACACCCTGTCCGAGGCCGACGCCGCGTTGGTATTGGCCTAATGACATCACGTGGACCGCCGAGCCGCCGGACGCTGGCTGCGTTTGTTTACGATCACGCTCCGTCGCCATTTTCGCTTGATAAGCGTCTACCGACTGGCGAGGAGCGCACGTTGGTACCGTTGCTCTTCCTTGTTGTTTAAGTTTGAGAATGCGTTAAACTAAGTTTTGTGGCAAGTGCGACGTCGCTTCAAGGCATTTTCCATAACCATGGCTTGCTGCGCCTTTGGATGCCAAATACTTCTAGCAAAGGCAAGCGACTCTTCTCGATACCGTCCGGTAAGCGCGACGGGGTTAAGAAGAAAGACGTGGATTCATCGAATTGGCAGGAAGAACTTCAGGCCAACACTCTCCACACGACTATGCGAGGTAATTTGCGAGTACGTGTACTTTGGTGTATTTGGACGTGTAGTCGGCGCGCTTAATCGTTTTGTACGCCTACAGGCTTGCATTCGCGGGCACGCGAGGCTGCGTGCGAGAACGTCATTCCGAAACTTGATTCCGGAACTTTTTTTTTTAAGATTCTGCCCAGTCCTTTTGATAAAATTAAAGGGTCGAGTGTAAAAAGTCATCTTAGGAAAGCAACTCTTTATCGTAGTTGTCGTTACTTAATAGCCCTCTTTACAGCGAACAGCTTTGTTTGCCTCTTTCGTTCGTGTTTGTCGTTGGCGGTAGCGCGGTTGATAAGCGATACAAAGGCACCGATGAAAAACGTGCGTACTCTACCAAAATCGAGTTACAGGGTGCGTTCGTCGCCAAATGACAGCATCAAAGGTCTTTGAGACGTACATACATGCTAATTCGCGTGAGCTTTAAAGTGTGTGAACTTTAAGAAGCGGCGGTGGAGCACTCGCAAAGAAAACGTGCGGTAACCCGCTCGCAACCGTTCCCAAAGCATGCACCTTAATGCAACTCTGTTCGCGACAAGTATGTCACTTCGTGAACGGACGAGCTAACGTGACAAGTCACAAACCTG
Source organism: Dermacentor silvarum (assembly GCF_013339745.2). Lineage (NCBI taxonomy): Eukaryota > Metazoa > Arthropoda > Arachnida > Ixodida > Ixodidae > Dermacentor > Dermacentor silvarum. Next base: position 8,351,038 of record NC_051164.1, on the reverse strand, counting down.
GAAAAATAATTTACTGAACGTAAGCTCACTATGCTCTAGTTTGAGACTGAGTGAAGCGCTGTTACCGCCTTCCCGCTTCGCGAGCGAATGCTAAAAAAGCGATTTCATTTTCTATGTACGCAGAGTCCCGACTGGATGACCGACCGCGCAAAATTCTGTCGAGTATGAGGCACTAGAAACATAATAGGACCAGCGCCCACCCCGAGCCTTGGCGCGTGCTTATAAGATTGGCAAGCACGCATGTAGGCAGCTTTGTAGCTTGTAATGCCCCATCGAACCTTCAGAGCAGCGATTGTTTGTGTCCTCTATCAGCCTTTTTACGTCATCTGATACGCGTCGCGAATTCACATGGTATGGACGGTGCGGATTATTTAGGTTACCGAGGGCTTGCTGGAGGCCAAGATGTTGACATTCGATGACAAACTTATTATTTACACCAATTCACAACAATATCTTGCGACACGCGCTTGACAAATGTTACGTACCTAATTGTAGCGCACGCGATACATTCGGGGTCGTCATGGTACGGCGTTGGCGCTCGTTTAGGTACTTAAAAGAAGTTTTCAAAACAGGAATAAACGAAAACCTGCCGTCACTGAATTTATATAACCCTCCTTACAGAAATTTTATGCTGTACACGAAGTTACTCGAAGCTAGAAAGCAAACGCAAACGCTCAAACGCACCGCCTTGCTAAGCGCGCATTCACTCTGCGAAAGGTCGTCTGCTACGCTCGAGCGGTGTAGGCGGCGCCACGGTCGAGGATCGAGCGCGAAAGAGAGGAGAATCGAGGAGGAGGGAAGGTGGAGGAGGAGAGTGTCGCTACTTTTTTATATAGGGGCTTTAGGTTCCGCATGTTGTGCATTAACGCTGACAGCGCGCAGACACTTAGTGGATGCGTTAGTATACGCTGCCATTATGCGCTTTCAGCACACATGCCGTTTATCTACGTAATAACAAGCGCCATTTACCACGGCTCGTTGCCATGAAAAACATTCCTAAAAAAGGTACAGTGGTTCTTAAGAGCGTTTTGTCCTACGTGCTCGGAAATGTGAAGGTTTCAACAGGAGGGAGTTGATACACCTAAACAGAATTCCGCTAGCCATGGCGCTAGCCCGTTGAAGACGCTTGAAAGCAGCCGTTATGGGAATTGTATCTGATGTGGTCATGGTAGGAATGGCGCGAGCTGCCGTCAAATCTACCATGTCAATGTTATTTTGTTTAGATTATGTATGCATGACATTGTTTTATTTTTCATAAGCTGCCTTCCAGTGGAGTTGCTTTGGGGCTAGTGATCTCATTTGTATCAGTATCTCGCAAACTGGACAACGAAAGCTCATGCCTGAGCTGAAAACGGGACAATGATTGGTACATTTGTTTAAACAAAGAAGGCGCCTTTCTTTCGCACAGACGCTACCAACGAGGGATTCATGAAATTTGGGACGTTCGCTTGACAGCGACCATATGCCACACGATAGCATATGCTCTTGAGGTGTTCGATTAGATATTCGGTGTCATTCATGTGTCCTAATAGAAATACATGCAGGCGCCTGAAGCTCAATTGATAGCTGTTGTGAATGTCGTTTGTGGGAAATTGCGCTCTACCTTGACCGTGCTTATGCGATGCTGTGCAGTTTTTTGTCCACGTGGGCACCACTGAGTGATTGACGCAAAGTTCGTTTTCGTCTCCATTGGAGACAATCATTTGGAAACACCACGGCGGCCGCATTTCGATGGGGGCTATAAATGCAGAAAAACACTCGTGTACGTAGATTTAGGTGCACCTTAAAGAACCCCAGGTGTTTCAAATTAATACGGAGCCCCCATTACGGCGTGCCTCATATTCAGATGGTGATTTTCTCACGTAAAACCCCATTATTTTTTTTTCATTCAGAAACATTCATTTGCAGACAAGCCGCGCTCCTACTACTTGGCTGTGACACATTTCACATGAAAGCCTTGTCTCATCGTGCAGTTTCATAATATGCACGAACAATACGTATCTGCGCAGACGGTAGAATTGGTTGCGCCCAGAATAGGTTGGCGTTTGTTTTGGAAAAGGTAGATTTGCATTTAGGAGAAATGTCTATTGTGAAGCCGTCGAGCTAAGACATTTTCCGTAATAAATTTCCATGCAATAAAGAACCACTTATCGTCGTGTTTTCTGTTTATCCAAACGCCCTGGTAGGCGCTACCTTCTTCCTTACACATATGCTTCTTGTGGAAAAATACTAATAATAAAAATAAAATTATGATAATTATAATCTGGTCTCTAACCCACAGAAATTTTAGTCTGTTGTCACAAGTACTAAAAAGATTGCCCTGCAGTTAATTCAGTCTGACGTGCCTGTTTTGACTCTCGAGTGCTGTGATACCTTGAATGAAACCTTCTCCTGATTCTTTCAGTATCCGCTTGCAACAGCTGCTCCACTTTTATCACACGCAAGTTTTCCGCCTATGGATTCCATATTTTTTGACGGGGTGGGCGTTGACAAACTTATCAGCGAGACTTTAGACCAGTCCTTAGAGCTTTCTGCCCTGCCCAAAGACTGGAAGGTGGGAAAGGTGGTTCGCGTGCATCAATAAGGTGACATCCATTCCCAAATAATTACCGATCAATTTCATTAACATGCATTCCAAGGAAAACGTTAGCGCATATATAATTTACTCACATCTTATTAATTTTCTCGAGACCAACGCTTTCTTTAGCAACGCACATCATGGCTTTAGAAAATTATTTACCTGTGAAACGCAGCTCCTTTCTTTCATGAACGACTTGTTTAATAATGCAGATGAAAAATTTGACTGTGTATTTGTAGACTTCTCGCGAGCTTTCGATTCTGTTTCTCATGATTTACTGATTTTAAACTTTCCCTTCTTAATAGTGACCACAAGGTATTTGAATGACCAAAGGGTTTCCTCTTTAACAGGACCAGTATGTAACCATTACCGAATTTACGCCAGACCTTGCACCGTAACATGTGGTGTACCACAAGGATCGGTACTTGGCCCCCTGCTTTTTCACATCTACGTTAATGACCTTCCTAGCTATATCTCTAATTCAACCATTAGGCTGTTAGCACGACTGTCTCATCTATCGCAAAAAACTAACCTTAGTGATTCCGGTAAGCTACAGGATGACCTGGATAGTGTATCCAACTGGTGCAACAACTGGCTAATGCAGCTCAGCACAACCAAATGCAGAAGTATACGCGTCTCCTCTAGCTCTAGCCCTTCTGATATATTCCCATATTCTATTAATGGTACTGCTCTGTGGGTTGTAAACTCCTGTAAGTATCTTCACCTGTATATCACTAACAACCTTTCATGGAAAATGCATGTTGGATATGCCACTAACATGCTCATCGAACCTTAGGCTATTTGACACAAACCTTTCCAGCAGCACCCACCTCACTAAAGCTTACTCTACACGAAACATTCGTCCGTGCAAAATTAGAATATGCTCGTGCCATATGAGACCCTGCTCATACCAATCTCGCCATTTTCCTTGAAAGCATTCAGAAACGCGCCGGCCGTCTTATTATCTCAGATTATTCATGTCATTCAAGCGTCGCGTCCATGAAAAGAACTCTAGACTGCCTGACCTTTCGTTACGTGGCAAGTATATACTCTCGTCTCTGTCGTTTTCATAGAAGATATTACCTTGACACAAACTGAAGTGCCTTATTACCGAACTAATTTGTACCATTCTTCCTTTTTCGCCAAGAACCGCAAATGAATGCAACCTCGTTCCCGCCTCCACAGTCTCAATTTATGACGCCACTAACTTTAATATCGCCGTTCCAAATGCCTTTTCACCACTCGTTTCTGTTGTGCCTACTAGGCCTTAAAAGTGTGTATAATAAATAAACAAATAAATAAATAATAGTTAATGTGCCCGATGACTTTAGCATGACATGCGCTGCTCGCGTTCACGTGTTTGTCCGAATCATTGACTGTGTTTATATAATTCGGCAATGATCCAGCGATATCAATACTTGCAGACATATAACGCACGCAACACTTAATTTGCGTTGCGTGCGTTGCGAGTTTTTTCGTCGTTATTTAGTCTATAGTGTACTTACTTTCACCTGTACCATAATTACTATTGCCGTATGGGTGCAGACCCCGTCTATCCCCGTTATCACATCTTCATCTTTTCGTTTTACCAAAGTTTAATCCGCAATTACCAGTTTTCACATTCCACGGGGCTACACAGCAAATACAAAGAGCCCGCACGCAGTATTAAAAAAAAAAGTTGACACCAGCACTGAAAAACAGGAAGTGCAGCCTCCCGAATGTTTAATGATAACACGCGAGCGGTGATGACCGATCTTTCACATGCATTGCTGATTGACGTGCATTGCAGTGATATTACGGCGCACGTGCGATGTTAGGAGAGAAAAATAGAAAGTGCGTCGCAGATGGCACATATAGTCAAGTGCGGGTACTGCTTTACACTTAATTTATTTCTTCATATTATTATTATTTTCTTAACAGGACAACGCAGAAAAATCTAGCAGCGTGAGTGTCCTCCTGGTAATATTTCGGGGCGGGTAGACATCTTCCTGGTGGTAATGTTTAGTTTTGTCGTGTAATAAATGAAACAGCGCGCCAGCAAAGCAGAAAAGAAAAAAAAGAAGAAAAAAGCAAAAAATGCGAAGCAGCGGGGAGATGGTTAGCTTGAGCGGGAGATGGTTTCGCGGAAGCGGCCCGAGCGCTCATGGCAGCGCTACACAGGAGAGAGAATGAGGCGCGCGCGCTCCGTCATTTTCATACCGCGGAACTACTGTGGCGCCCCCAGCGGAGTATGCAGCTGTCGCACCACCTGTCGAGCGCGCCGCTTCGGATTCCTAGAGGAGAGAACGGGGGGGGGGGGGAGCGTAGGAGAGGAGAGAGGGGGAGGGGACGCGCATGCGCTGTGGGGGTGTGGCACGCGGGCCAGCAGACAGAGCCCCCGGCATTAATTGCTTCGCATTTAAAAACAAGGAGCAAATTGTCCACTTAATACCGTCGCATGACTTGGAGTTCTGTGATTACACTTTCAGTCGTGGAGCGCTATATGTCTGCTTTCGGCATGGCAGTGCCGATTTTCGCTTTCATATCTTCCCCCGCCGCCGGCGACGCTAATCAGCTGGACAGTCGCTGTGTTTAACGCTTTCGTATGAGGCCCACGCACAATGGCTGCGTTTCCTGCCCATAGAACCGTGCGCTCGAGAGCATTGATCGAGCTTTAAATGCCATTACCGCGGCATGTCAAGAGTCTTTCTCATCAGTGCCTTTAGCATTAAATAGGTTCAGAAGATCTCTGCCTTTGTTTGCCTTTATCGGGCGTAGTCACTCTTTTTGAGAGCGAATGTATTGTTTGAGCATCGATTTTCTTAGAATAATTACAGGCGAAATGCAAAAACGCCCGTCTGCTTGCGTTGTAGTGCACGTTTAAGAACCCCAGGTGTTCGAAATTAAACCGGAGCCCTACACTACGGCGTGCATCATAATCAGAAGTGGTTTTGGCACGTAAAACCCTAGAAAGAAGACGTACAATAATTACAAGAGGGACCTCTGGCGTTGCGATATCGTTCAGCCACCATGGCAATGATAGGATTTGTCTGATCTGCTTGCTTGGGGCTTCAGACGGTCTTGTGGCTTCGTTTATTACCCATTATCTGCCTTCATTAGGCTAACTTTTCAAAGAAATCCTTTTTTAATGCAGAAAATAATGACTTTGCGAACACGCATAATCGCTGCTAACTGCAGCAGTTCCACTTGCCCATATGCGTCCGTGGCACAATGGTTTCGATATCGGAACATTCCGATATTCGGAAACCGCAGCATTCGATATTCGAATGCTGCGGCGTACGACTTTCGTTTCTTGCTCTCCGTGAGTCATCTTGCCAGGGTCGGGAGAGTGACCTTCGTGCTGATCCCCGCTTCCACGAAGGGTGGCGGTTGTGGTCCCTTCCTGAGCTTCTTTGTCGTCACGTCCCAGCCGGTGTCGGGCCACGTGGCCAGTTAGGCGGCCGCTGATGAAGGGGGTAGCATCGGGGGAAAACACCAAAACGATGCGCACTGCCGATTTGGGACGCTTGTTTGCCCGTCACCGTCGGTGTCGGGCACTGTCGCCGTCTGGGCGACGCCGATGAAAGGGCATGTCTCGGTGGAGACAACCAAAGAATGGTCCCGGCCGATTCGGGACGCAACAGCAGACACAACAAATGCCCGGAAAACATTTTCCGTATACAACACACAACAGTCTGCGAGCTCAATGGTATGTCTACGATATCAAGTCAAATGCTAATTATCGTTTGTGCACAGAATAAAACTGAAGTTAGCCTTTATAATGGGCTAATTAGACCTGAAGTCTAAATACTCGGAAGATGTGGCGCTGCGTGATTCGATAGAAAAAAGTTGTCGCAGTTTCACCTGGAAGCCGAAGCATCAATTGCGATAGCAAATTTGTAGAGAGCTATACGGAGTAATGATAGTAGCTTTATCAGCTGTATAAACTTGGACATGCAGCAGCACCGGCAACACGCAGAACTGTTGTCGACGCCGTCGGCGTTTTGCCCGCGTTCGCACAAAATGCGTGCGGCGTTGGTGACTGTTGCCGGAGCCTCCGATATAAAAAAGTTGTCGCAGTTTCACCTGAAAGGCGAAGCATCAATTGCGATAGCAAATTTGTAGAGAGCTATACGGAGTAATGATAGTAGCTTTATCAGCTGTATAAACTTGGACATGCAGCAGCACCGGCAACACGCAGAACTGTTGTCGACGCCGTCGGCGTTTTGCCCGCGTTCGCACAAAATGCGTGCGGCGTTGGTGACTGTTGCCGGAGCCTCTGATATAAATAGGCACTTGGTGCCGCAGCTAAACGTCGCCTCCCTTCCCTCGTCCTCCCCCCTCGGCCTTTCGCGCGTCGGAAGAAGGCGCGTTTGCTCTACATATATGGTGATTGTAAAGGAGGAAAGAGACGCCTACTTCTGCAGCCCTTAAGGGAGCACGGCGCAGAACGCGCGTTTGTTCTCCGCCGTGCGTTCACTCCCCGTGAAAGCGCGCGTCCCTCGCGCCCTTTCACTCGTACACACAGCGTTCGGCGGCGCGCGGCGACAATTTCATCTCCATTGACGTCATACAGAACCTCACGGCGACGGCAACGGCGACGGCGACGCCGACGGCAGAAATCTGCTTTGGAGTGTCCATATAATTGCTATCGCAATAATAGGCACTTGGTGCCGCAGCTAAACGTCGCCTCCCTTCCCTCCCCCTCCCCCCCACGGCCTTTCGTGCGTCAGAAGAAGGCGCGTTTGCTCTACATATATGGTGATTGTAAAGGAGGAAAGAGACGCCTACTTCTGCAGCCCTTAAGGGAGCACGGCACAGAACGCGCGTTTGTTCTCCGCCGTGCGTTCACTCCTCATGAAAGCGCGCGTCCCTCGCGCCCTTTCACTCGCACATACAGCGTTCGGCGGCGCGCGGCGACGATTTCATCTCCATTGACGTCATACGGAACCTCACGGCGACGGCGACGGTAGAAATCTGCTTTTGAGTGTCCATATAATTGCTATCGCAATAAAAGAGCACTCAAGCCCCGCGAAACCAAGCTCGGACACAGTATTATCTGCGCCACTATCGAAAAGCACACCCGCCGTGTCGGCTCAGTGGCTATGGCATTCTGCTGCTGTGCATGAGGTCGTGGGTTCTATTCCTAGCCACAGTGACCGCATGTCGTCGAGGGCGAAGTGCAGGAACACCCGGGTACGTAGATAGTGGCGTATGTTATGAAAAAACAGGTCGTCAAAATTGATCTGGAGCCCTACACTAAACCTTCTTTCACTGCCCTGTTGCTTTGACCGTTAACCCCCTTGGATAAATCAGTTAATGTACTGGAAAACAAGAAAAGCTTTGCAAGGCGTGACAGTGTGCAGATAACTAAAGTGTGCTACCAAGTGCGTTCTTTTACAGGCGAACCTTAATTATTTGTAGAGCTGCTCTTTAAGCTAAGGAAAAGGAGGTCTTTGGCATAGAGAACTGTTGATAACAATGTGTCACTTATGCCTTGCGGTACTTCAGACAAGTTATGATAAATGTCGCCGGATACAATAGGGTACAATAAAGGAAGTCTGGTAAATGCCGGCCTGTTCTATTGGTGGTTTGAGTACCTGGCGATGCCACACTGCAGCACGTCATGCACAACGCACACTTAAAATCAGTCGTTCACTCAGTCGCACGGTAATGAGCGATGCACCGGATAAGCACCTACTCACGAGCTTCATCTGGACCACAAAAAAGCACTAGTCGTATTCATAAATGCGAGGGACAGTGACAGGAGAAATCCGATATTTCTCCGTCCGCTCGCTTGTCGAGGGCGCTTCATGAACTACTGTGAAGAGCGGCCCGAAGAGGCGTGTGTTGCAGCGTAGGTTGCAACCACACTGAGGCAACCCCTCCACTCTATGACTTGTTATCATTCGGCGAATCGCGGATCCAGGGAAAGAAGAGGCCACCGCAGCAGCTTGTCCGCCCTAACTCTATTGGCTAAAATAACTTATGGAGAATAATTATGCAGATTGAACGCACTGCTTGGGAATCTATAGGAAGCGAAGCTTTCATGAAGCTGTTAATTATATATATATATATATATATATATATATATATATATATATATATATATATATATACTGTTACTGTTTTGGTGATTAGCGCCATCTGTGTGATGAGGGAACACTTGCGGCAGAAGAAAAAACAATGTCGCACCATATCCCTTAAAAAAGAAAGTGGCGTCGCGTTAGTTGTCAAAGGCGCAAAATTTATTGCCGTGGCCTGCAGGGTAGTATTTTCAATTGTCGCACAACTCGACACGATGTCTGTTTCGAGCTTTTAGCGCGCAAGGCGAAGCAGTGAAACGCCAGCCATATGGGTGTTGCAATCGCACCCATGCAGGGATCATTGTTTCTTGGTGGGCCGAAGAAAGGCTTTCGGTGTTGAGTGCTCATCGGATGGTCGGACGCCAAGCCCGTGGGCCAGTGCAGATGCACGAAGGCATCTGTACTGACATAAGTGAGAAAATTGGGCAGATCCCACGCATTGCGGGAATCGACGTAATGCGCAGCATTTTCGCGGGCAGCTGGTCATGCAGCATTGTTTGGGGTTACGCAAAGCGTTACCTGGTTGGCCAACGTGTTTGTGTAAACCCTGTACTTGCGCGTTTGACGAGGGTACAGTGAAACAGAATTGATGCGAGTGCGTGCGTGTGATGACAGTAGCAAGACGACGACGAGGGTGAAGACGATTGCGTGATTTATAGGAATATGAACGATCGAATTCGTGTGAACGAGCGGCATAGAGTCGTGAGAAGTGTAAGAAACGCAGCTTATAAATTTGCACTGACGGCAGCACGTGACATCACTTGGAGGACACCAGCGGGTGACTTGACCGCGGTACGACGATACTGAAACGAAACCTGACGGCTCGTCGTCTCCTTTTATAGCCGGGAAGCGTCTCTGTGACCTTATTTTTTTACTGTCCGTGTTTTTTTTTCAGCTTTACGTGCCTTAAAATGTCGTGATACGACAACTTCGGATACAAATCCTAGTTCAGTACTTATATAGCCATTCGCATGAGTGGTGCAGCTGCCCGCCTTGGCCGAGTCGTGATAACACTGGAATTCGATGCAGCGTTATCGTACTCGCACACTATGTGCAGCAGGAAAGAGCATGCCTCCATGTTTGATTAAGCGGCTTCCGTGGGAACGACGAGAAGGGCCGTGAAAGTCCGGCACGAGCTCTGGGAGGAACGAGGAGGTGGCGCGTTGCTGCCCGGCTCTCGGAAATCAATACTCGTAGGCAACTTGCTGTTCAATCGCTGTTTAGAATGGATGCAACCATCACCCGGTGTTCTGCTTCCGAGATGCCGGGATCTTCTTACGCGTGCCACCTGACTCGGGTGCGGATGACGCACGAGATTCAGAGGCGAAAGTCGGATTACGAAGCTGGAATGATGATGCAACGACCACCACGTCACCACGAACACGATCATATAGTCATCGACCCAAGTTAGTAGCAAACTTGGTCCACTGGGGTTGGCATAAGTGATTGTCATGGTAATGCCACGCCACGTATGCATGCCTGCATGTCATTAATTCAACTCATTATTGTCACGAATGTCATGACATTCTTGGGAATCATGTCACGGCTTGACAAAAAAGGCTATAACATTCATGCGAATAATTTTATAACATACACGACATGGCATTAACGTCACACATGCATGTCCTGACACGCCTATATATCCAGAATATTATGAAGTAAAGAAATGAATATCATGTCACTGAATGCAAAACAATAATCAAATTTATAACATTCATGACATGATTCTCAATAATGTCAGTTCCATTTTCTAACAAGTTATATTTGAGGATATCCATGACATGAACAAAATGACATGACGCATCATATGAATGACTTGACATGCATGCAATGACGCAATTGTCTTGAATGACATAAATGACGCGAGGTGATGGCGTAACACACACTGCACTCAGCGTGCGTGTAGGTTTGCGCGTGTTGATGTGTGCGTGCGTATGCATTTCATGCAGTCGGGGCATTTTAGTTTTACATGCAACAGTCCTTTTCAAAATCGACCGAGAAATACGATTTCTTCGTTCACGTCTATTTATACAGGGGCTCCTCAATAAACGCCCCTCTTTAAATGCCTAATGCTGTGCTTAAAACTTTCTTGGGGACATAATACGAAACCGAACACTTTCCTTTACCGAATTCTTATACTTGTGATTCGCTTTTCCCGGACAAATGTGGACGATTTACCCATAATCGCGACGGCATTCGTACGCCCTCGTAGGGCTGCAGCGGAGCTAATTTATTTTTACTTTTATTTTACTGTAGCTTGACTCGCTCCCACAGTTATTAAAATGAAATAATAAAATCAGTTATTCAGCCAGTTTATTCCACTGTGCACAATACAGACAACGGCAAAAGAAAATTAGTGTCGCTCCGCTTGGAAAGTCTCGTCACCTTTCAGCTTTGAAGCAGCAAGCATTCTGGTTCCTTAGTCCTTTTTTTTGTCACGTCGACTGGACACATAGCACTGGAGCGCTTCGTCAAATCTGCATGACATTTGTATTTTCTGAAACAGAACAAACTAGAGAGAGCGGGCGGTGATACCCCGTTTTGGTTGCTGTTGTCTACTGACTATTTGCGAAGCAGTATCGTTGCTGATCATGAGAAAGAAATTTACAGAAGAATAAAATTGGGTTGGAGTGCATACGCCAGGCATTGCCAAATCCCGACTGAGAACTTACCGCTGTCGTTGAAAAGAAAAGTTTACAATCATTGCATTCTACCGGTGCTAACATTCGGGGCAGAAACTTGGAGGTTAACAAAGAAGCTCGAGAACAAGTTAAGGACCGCACAAAGAGCAATGGAACGAAAAATCTTAGGACTAACGTTAAGAGACAGGAAGAGAGCGGTGTGGATCAGAGAACAAACGGGGATAGCCGATATTCTAGTTGACATTAAGCGGAAGAAATGGAGCTGGGCAGGCCATGTAATGCGTAGGATGGATAACCAGTGAACGATTAGGGTTACAGAATGGATACCAAGAGAAGGGAAGCGCAGTCGAGGTCGGCAGTTGGGGAATTTGCAGGCGCAAGTTGGAATACGCTAGCGCAAGACAGGTGTAATTGGAGATCACAGGGAGAGGCCTTCGTCCTCCAGTGGACATAAAATATAGGCTGCTGCTGCTGCTGCTGCTGCTGCTGATGATGATGATGATCGTTGCTTTAAGCATATCTCGAGGCGACATCATCCAGTGTGGCAATGTGCTGGTATGAAATGTTTCATTCGTGAAAGTTCTCCGCATACAGGTGTCACCGTGCATCTCTTCTCTATGTCTAGCAACTGACCGACACAATATGAGCCGTACAGGTAAACCCTTCCATCCGGCGACATTTTCATGACTTGTCTGAAGGACCGCAGGGCATTAGTAAAATATTGTTGTCAACAGTTCTCTATGCCAACGACCTCCTTTTCCGTAGCTTAAAAAACAGCTCTACAAATAATTCAGGTTCGCCTGTAACAGAATGCACTTGGTAGCACACTTTAGTTATCTGCACACTACCACGCCTTGCTTGTTTTCCAGTGCACTTCTTGATTTATCCATGGGGGTTAACGGTCAAAGCAACACCATGGCTGTGGAAGAAGCTTTAGTGTAGGGCTCCACGTCAGTTTCCACGGTCTGCTTGTTTTTTATAACGTACTTCAAAATCTATGCTCTTGGGTGTTCCTGCACTTCGCCCTCGACGACATGTGGTCACTGTGGCTAGGAATAGAACCCACGACCTCATGCACAGCAGCAGAATGCCATAGCCACTGAGCCGACACGGCGGGTGTGCTTTTCAATAATGGCACAGATAATACTGTGTCCGAGCTTGGTTTCGCGGGGCTTGAGTGCTCTTTTTTCTATCGAATCACGCAGCGCCACATCTTCCGAGTATTTCGACTTCAGGTCTAATTAGCCCATTATACAGGCTAACTTCAGTTTTATCCTGTGTACAACCAATGATTAGCATTTGACTTGAGATCGTAGACATGTCATTGAGGTCGCACACTTTCCCCTGCATGTGTTGCGCACGGAAAATGTTTTCCGGACATGTGTTGTGTCTGCCTCTTCTATATTTTCTTTAGACAATTCTCAATCCATAGCTTCCGCTCACAGAGGTTCCGCAATGCCTTGCGCAGTATTTACAAGGACCGGTTTTACAGCAGACATAAAACGCACGCACTTTTTCTGTCTTAATGATACCACGTGGGGGACAGCGCTTTTAAATGCATTCATATTAACAACTCCTTTTTCCTCTATTACAATGTTGTAAGGAGAATGACATGGCGTCATAACATTTTGAGCGTAAAGGTGGTATCTCTAGTGCTCATGTTGCACCCAGCGTGGCACACATGAACTTACGAGTAGCTAACTTAAGTAAGGGCATTTTAAGCGAAAGAGATTGACTCTGGAGTCATTGGAGCGCTGTTAAGGTGGGCAGGACCAACGCGGTATCGTGCACTGAACAGCTCAGAAGCTGCGGACTTGCGTGAGGTCTAGAAGATTTCCGCCTGCCATTTAGACCACCTGTCTCGCACTATACGCTTCTGAATGATGATGCAGTGAACGACACGTTTACAGACTTTGCGTTTCTTATACTCTTCTGAAAAGCTGGCTCGCGTCCAGAGGAATTACGGACAACTATAGAACCATAGGTGTATTAAGTAGGAGAGAGTTGCGCAATTCCTTTGCTTCATTCGGAAACGCATCATTTTTTTTTCTTGGTATATTGCTGTAAACGTGGGAAAATATCACTTTAGCACCTTTTCTTGTGCTGTTAAAAAGTTAGATTTTTTTCTATAGGTATGTGACGTTTACAAGCCGTCATTATTTACCCTATCAGGATCAAACAGGAGCGTTCTTTTTTATTTCAAGTATTGATTCTTCTATAAATATTTACGGAGTGCGATTGTTTATAAACGGGAATCACTCTATTCGTTTGCCTAGGAAGAGCGCATCCAGATCTGTGGTTTTATTTTTTTACACAGACCACACTGTTCACTGTATAAAAAAAAAGCGACTCTGTGTTATTATATTGCGAATGCTGCTGCCGTTTAATGAGCTCTGGGCCCTCATGACAGAACAACGACAACTTTCTGCCCTCGTGTATCTCCAGTTCAACACCTGGTCTGGAAAATAAAACTAAAATAAATTAAATTGAAACCACTGTTAAGCCTAACTCCACCTGCAGCTAGCAACGTTCATCCTCAATTATCTCCTTAGCGGTTAAGGCGTGCGTTTATTATTGTTTTTTTTTTACGGATGCTGACGACGGATACCTCGTTTCGTTTGTTTTTAAAATAATACAAATTCAGAAACTAATACGTTCTTATCTACATTATAAGCAACGCTTGCACCCTTTGGGGCTTATCTTGTCCCCAAACAATAATCATCTACCTTGCGTGCCTTTACGCGCCCGGTATCTCACAGGTCACGAACGGCAAGCGGTGATCAGCGTCACATATCATTCTTGACAGGTAAGAATGGCGAGCACGCGGTTTTCGAGCGAAAACGCAAGTAATACAGCTGATGATTATTGTTCGGCAGCCGGCCGCGGTGGCATAGCGGCTATGGTGTTGCGCTGCTAAGCACGAGGTCGCGGGATCGAATCCCGGCCGCAGTGGCCAAATTTCGATGGGGGCGAAATGCAAAAACACCCGTGTCCCGTCCATTGGGGGCATGGTAAAGATCCCTCTGGTGGTCCAAATTGATCCGGAGTCCCCTACCACGGCGTGCCTCATAATCAAGTCGTGGTTTTGGCACTTAAAACCCCCGAATTCATTCATTCATTATTGTTTGGGGATAAGATTGGCATCAAAGGGTGTACACTTTTGTTGCAATGTAGGTTCCAAGAGCGTGATGCGCACGTAGAACACGCTGCTTGACAGCAGCGGAGTTTTTATCAGCAGGCCGTGTGCACTAAGATGACATAACTTTCACCTTGAGATAGTTGTGCTAAATCGGTCCGGCTTTATCTTAAAATAACAAGTGAGCCGAGGTGCAACAGGCGCCGAGCACAACATACTTAGTACAGTTATCGCGGTACATGTATTCCCCTCACAGTGGCGCAGGAGAGAGGAACAGGATGTTCGAAATGACCATTAAAAAGGGTCTTGTAGGCTGTGGATACTGGTGCGCAGAATGTCGACGCTAGGCCGGTGCCAGCGTTGGCAACATTATTTTTTTTTGCACAATGTCGTAAGGTCAGCCCCCCCCCCCCCTCCCCCCCCCCCTCTTCCCCCCCCCCCCCCCAAAAAAAAAGCTTGATTTTTAGCGAGTCGCCGCTTAGTGATAAATACTTTCTCGTAATTTGGTCTGTTTCATGCGTTAATTGTCCTCAGGCACTATCCATAGTTAACTTTTTTTAAATGACACCGACAAAGTACTTTAACCATTGGCGAGTCAGCTATCGCAATGGGAATAAGTTGTAACACCGGATTCCCTGAATAGACACTACATATCTAGATTGTGTTTGGCCTAAAGAAATAGCTTCTGTGCACGAAGGTACCTCAAAACTAGAGGCGCACGCTAGTGGCCATCCAAATATTTCTGGAAGAGACTAACAGCGTTGGAAATTATTGATTGCAGTTTCTATTCCTTTAAGTGCAACAGCAGTATATTGCTACAACAACGATTGTGTAAACGGAATGTACCCACCCCCTCTGTAATGACACTTAGGCCCTGATGTTATTGCAATAAATAAATAAATAAATAAATAAATAAATAAATAAATAAATAAATAAATAAATAAATAAATAAATAAATAAATAAATAAATAAATAAATAAATCGTTAGAATAACTGTGACCTGACATAACATATCATAAACATGTCATGTTAGTGCATGACATGTTTATATATGTTCTACGGTGTCTTATATGACAACTGCTGTGATGTGTATTTATTGTGTGTGAGCTGACCTTCCGTCCTAATGTGTTGTGAGCTGTTTCTTCTACATTTACGCGAGATGACTTCCTGTTCAAATTTGTTTTTTATGTCACTTGTGCGGTGAATTTACGTCACCTGACTGTTTGACTTTTTTGTTGAATTGAATTGAATTGAATTATGGGGTTTTACGTGCCAAAACCAGTTCTGATTATGAGGCACGCCGTAGTGGGGGACTCCGGAAATTTGGACCACCTGGGGTTCTTTAACGTGCACCTAAATCCAAGTACACGGGTGTTTTCGCATTTCGCCCCCATCGAAATGCGGCCGCCGTGGCCGGGTTTCGATCCCGCGACCTCGTGCTCAGCAGCCCAACACCATAGCCACTGAGCAACCACGGCGGGTGACTTTTTTTGTTGTTGCCTAACTTTTGTTACAAGCCGGTTTGTTATGTCGCATTTATTATATTGTGTACCTGTCCTCGCTATGACGTACAACGCCTCTCTCTCAGGACAACTTTAAACCGACTGGACTCGAGACCGTTCTCTGAGTCAAACATACTCGGACCGTGGCTACACCCGTCACTGGCACAAAAAGCGGTGCGTGCATTAGTACAGTATTTGAAGTGCACCGGTTTAAGAGACTGCTTATAGTGTCCCTGTACATCGTCCCACGTGTACTCAGTACTCATTCTCTCCCTATTTTGCTCTTTCTATTTCCTCTTTCCCTCACCCCTAGTGCAGGGTAGCAAACCGGACGCTCCTCTGGTTGACCTCCCTGCCTTTCCTCTCCTTGCTCTCTCTCTCTTTATTATATACTTGTTCCATGAGAAAAGGAGAAGCCGGGGAAACCTAAAGGTGTCAATGTCTCCTACATATCGTGTAATAAATAATAAAAAAGAAACTGCTGTTTGCTGGCTGTTTAGAAATAGGCACAAGTGAATGCGCATTTATATTGGAGGTATTCTTTTTATCGCTAAAATAAGTTTTAAATATCACCTATAGCATGTCGGACAATTCTGCTTTTTGAGCTAGATTACTCTCACGTGGGGTCTTTTTTTGCACGACAAATCAAAAACGAATATTTGAATAGTTAGATTCGCTAATTACCCTTCATACTACTCACAATACGGCCCATATTGCAATATAGGAACAGTAGTCGTAACTTCGAAAGTCATATCTACTTAGAGAAAATTCTGAGGTCGACACGTACGCCGCAGCATTCGAACACAGGACCTCTAGCACACAGGCCCGATATTGAAACCATTATGCCACGGACGCATATGGGCAAGTGGAACTGCTGCAGCTAGCAGCGATTATGCGTGTTCGCAAAGTCTTATTATTTGCTGCATTAAAAAAGGATTTCTTTGAAAAGTTAGCCCAATGAAGGCAGATAATGGGTAATAAACGAAGCCACAAGACCGTCTGAAGCCCCAAGCAAGGAGATCAGACAAATCCTATCATTGCCATGGTGGCTGAACGATATCACAACGCCAGAGGTCCCTCTTGTAATTATTGTACGTCTTCTTTCCAGGGTTTTACGTGCCAAAACCAGTTCTGATTATGAGGCACGCCGTAATGGAGGGCTCCGGATTAATTTTGACCACCTAGGGTTCTTTAACGTGCACTACAACGCAAGCACACGGGTGTTTTTGCATTTCACCTGTAATTATTCTAGGAACATCTATGCTCAAAGATTACATTCACTCTCAAGAAGAGTCATTACGCCCGATAAAGACAAACAAACGCAGAAATCCTCTGAACCTACGCTAAAGGCACTGATAAGACTCTTGACATGCCTCGACAATGGCATTTAAAGCGCGATCAATGCTCTCGAGCGCAAGTTTCTATGGGCAGGGAACGCAGCCATTGTGCGTGGGCCAATTGAGACAAATCCTAGACTTCACTAACCCAACACTTCTTCATCCTGTACGATGCTGGGATCGGCAGAGAGTAAGAAATCTATTTCATTACTTGTTTCTCCATTAGGGCTTTCCCAGGTCCACTTCCTGTTGCTGCGCTTCCTGAAGAAGGTATTCATTATTCGGAGCCTATTCCTTTCCGCGAATTCTACTAACATCTCTCCTCTTGCATTCCTAGAATCGATGCTGTAGTTGCCAATTGCTTGCTCTCCAACCTGATTTTTCCCCACTTTTGCATTGAAGTCGCCCATGACTACAGTAGACTGAGTTTACCTTTCTCATTGCTAATTTAACATCTTCATAAAACTGTTCTATTCCTTCATCATCGTGACTAGAGGTTGGGGCGTAGGCTTGTACTACCTTCATTTTAATACCAGTCTGGCGCAGTCTCCCCACACAGAAGACGGCTTGCACGGTCATCCCCAAACCCGGTAAAGCACCAGGAATCGATCTGAGACCAATTTCCTTGACGTCCTGTGTAGGAGTCGCAAGCATGCCCTGCTCAGCCGGCTCAACGCTAATGACATATACACCCACAATATGATTGGTTTCAGAGCCGGCCTCTCGAACATGAAGCTAAAGCACGCATTATACCAGAGCAATCCTTGGAATGATGGAGAAGGCTTTCGACAATATCTCACACGAATTCTCTGACTATTGCCTCGACACGATTTGGATCATTCCTTAGCCAGAGAACTGCCAAGCTCAAGATCGAAAGATACCTCTCGCAAGAAATCACCCTCGGTTCACGCGATCAGTCATCTGCCAACATTATTCAACTCGCAATGATCGGGCTTTCCAAGGAGCTCGCAAGATTCAAGGAATCAACCTACCATCTACGGATGACATCACCATCTGGTGCGCTGGCGGGAGTGACGCAGCCATTGAGGACCCCATGCAGAGCGCGTGCAACCGGGCCACGCCCCATTCAGAGTTCTCCATCCAGTCTGAACTTCTCTACAAGAAAAGACCCAGAGGTGGTGGCCACTTGGAAACCACTCCGAAAGCGAAAACCCACTGGTGACACTGCCCAGAGTCTTCCGAATATTGGGGATGTATATCCTGTATGGTGCCGATCAGAAGGCATCGCCAAAACGGGAGTGCTCTCGGCCTCATCCGGAGGATCGCCAACAGAGAATCAAGGAGAAATCTCTATTTCATGCTTTTTACTTGCCACCTTTCATACTCGGCAGCCTCATAATTGGCATGTTGCAGAGGGAACAAGTTAAATTTCATCAGAAAGGTCTTCAGGCTTCCACTTCCTGTCGGAGTGCACAACACGCTCGAAGAAATAATAGAGGCGCAAGAGCGCGCTTCAGGCTATCCGGCACCCCGGCGGGCCGCAAGATAATGAGAGGTACCCTTCATGCCCCGACGCCGTATTCGGAGCCTACGTTCCTCTACTCCGCGAAGCTTCGTGGACTAACATCCATCTCGACTCTAATTGATCATGCTCCTAGACGCATCGATGCTAGCCGAACAGGTATCGCGCTGGCTGTGTTGCCAGAGAGGTAAATTGCGATTTGCATTAAGGCCTCCATGGTCTCCCCTCAGGCCCTGATTTTTCCCCACATTTTTTGCTCACATGGGGTGAAGTCGCGAGGACCATGACTCCGCAGTCCCCCAGAACCATTATGACGTATAATGAAATCACTAAGCATTTTATCTGTCAAGACGGGTATTCCCCCTCTGCCATTGCGGTACCCTTCGATTTACAAACTAATCTTCACGCTATATACCCTGAAAATCCCAGTGCGGACTGCCCTGCCTTGGACTAACGGCAACATTCCTTGAAGCCATCAGCGAGGATATCGTGACTAGAGGTTGCCCGCGATCGGGCGTCAAGCTTGCGGTCCCTACGTGGGACTACCTGGCTATTCAGCTTTATCATGACGACTGCTACCCTCTCATTAATGCTGCAGAATTCATCAATGTTGCCCGCTATGTTGTTATGGACTAGAAATCCTACCCCGGATTCTCTCTTATCTGAAAGACATCTGTAGCAGAGGACTTGACCGTTAGTCTGCACTGTATATGCCTCACCAGTTCTTCTAACCTCACTAAGGCCAATAATATCCCAGGCAATACCTCATAATTGCGCAGGCAGCCCTGCTAGGTAGCCTCACTCGAGAGGGGCACGTGTTGAACGTTGCCACGTGCAGTTTCCAGTGGCGGCCTGTATGGACCCAGATATTATTAGCACCTTCTGCCGCGTCGCAGGTCTGACCGCCACCTTGGTCAGGTGCTCCACAGCCACTGGGGACTGAGGGCCATGGGTTAGTTGTAGGAGTCATGAGGGAGGTAGTGACCGAATACTGCACCAGGGAGGCCTGCTCCTGTTCTGGTGAGGGAGTGACTTTGTTAAAGCTTAGTGGGCCTCCTTGATTTGGTTGCACCTGGACTAGTAGGCTAGTATAGTCCCACTATAGCTCTCGGTGACATATATATATATATATATATATATATATATATATATATATATATATATATATATATATGCCAGTGTCAGAGGCGCCACTCTATGCCTGAAAATGTAATGGGCTGGAGGAGCATTCGAACTATGCGAAAACATCCGTGTACTTAGATTTAGGTGCACGTTAAAGAACCCCAGGTGGTCATAATTTCCGGAGTCCCTCACTACGGCGTGCCTCATAATCAGATTGTGGTTTTGGCACCTGAAACCTCATAATTTAATTTTTTTAGGCTTCGAACCTACGACATTCAGATCAAAAGCCGGGTGTTCTACCTCTGCTCCACGCCACCAAGAGAACAGGCTGGCTTCAGGAAGGGATATTCTACGATGGATCATATCCATGTCATCAATCGGGTGACCGAGAAATCTGCGGAGTACAATCAACCAATGAAAATGCATTTGATGCAGTAGAGATACCAGGAGTCATAGAGGCATTGCATAATCAAGGAGTACAGGAGGCATACGTGAATATCTTGGCAAATATCTACAAGTATTTCACGGCTATCTTGCTTCTCCACAAGAAAAGTAGAAAGTTACCTATCAAGAAAGGGGTCAGGTAAGGAGACACAACCTCTCCAATGCTATTCACTGCATGCTTAGAAACAGCATTCAAGCTCTTGGACTGTGATGGCTTAGGGAGTGCGGATCAACGGCGAATATCTCAGTAACCTTCGGTTTGCAAATGACATTGTCCTATTCAGCAACAATGGGGAGAAATTACAACAAATGGTTGAGGACCTTAACCGAGAAAGTGTAAGAGTGGGGTTGAAGATTAAGATGCAGAAGACAAAGATAATGTTCAATATCCTGGCAAGGTAACACGAATTCAGGATCGCCAGTCAGCCACTAGAGTGGTTTCATTTCATTTATTATACCCTCAAGACCACAATGTATTACAGAGGGGAGTGGGGTAAAACATTTACAGGACAAAGAAAACAAAGGCAGCAAGTGACGTAGTCATAGACATGAGATGCCCGAAGCGATGGTGTCGATTATGGCTGCTTGAAATTGTGAGTGGTCTTCAATAGAAATCAACGCGCCGGGAAGGTGGTTCCATTCTTCACATGTCCTGGGAAGAAAAGAATCATTGGGAAGAAACTAGTCTGTAAAGGAGTACGTTTATCTAGGTCAATTACTCACATGGGACCCTGATCATGAGAAACCTGGCCTATGTGAACGCCTGCGAATTGCTCAGGCCCTCCGCGTGCGTGCGCGAGCTCACCGTGTCCTTCCTATCCCCCCTCCTCTCTCTATCTCATCTTTCTATTCCCTCTTTCCCGTCCCCCAGTGTAGGGTAGCCAACCAGACGCATTTCTGGTTAACATCCCTGCCTTCTCTTTCTCTCCTCCTCCTCCTCCTGATCATGAGAAGGAAACTTACAGAATAAAATTGGGTTGTAGTGCATACGACAGGCACTGCCAAATACTAACTAGGAGCTTACCGCTGTCGTTGAAAAGAAAAGTGTACAGTCATTGCCTTCTACCGGCGCTAACATATGGGGCAGAATCGTGGAGGTTAATCAAGAAGCTCGAGAACAAGTTAAGGAACGCACAAAGAGCGATGGAACGATAAATGTTAGGCCTAACGTTAAGAGACAGGAACAGAGCGGTGTGGATCGGAAGCAAACAGGGATAACCGATATTCTAGTTGACATTAAGAAGGAAAAAATGGAGCTGGGCAGGCCATGTAATGGGTAGGATGGATGACCGGTGGACCATTAGAGTTACAGAATGGATACCAAGAGGCGGGAAGCGCAGTCGAGGACGGCAGAAAACTAGGTGGGGTGGTGAAGTTAGGAAAATTTCAAGCGCATGTTGGGATCAGCTAGCTCAAGACAGGGGAAATGGGAGATCGCAGGGAGAGGCCTTCGTCTGGCAGTGGACATAAATATAGGCTGATGATGATGATGACAATCCCCCCATGCTTTTGGAAGTATCAGCCCCATTATTAGGATTTTCAGCGTATCGCTTCGGGGGGCAGACATGTTAGCAAAGCTCTCATAAGCGTTTGAAATTGGTGACCATAGAATAGGTTTCCTTTATTTGGAGACTTTTATATGACCATCTGAATCAAAAAGCGCCTCCTAGATCTGTGGCGGCTTTTATTGGCACACAAGTTTGAAATACGTGCAATAGAAATGACACTGTATTCTCAAATGTGCTTCCGCAACGTAATTTTTGAATGAAGCGTTTTTAGCCTACTATACCCGGTTGTTGGAAATGTTTTATTTATAGTAAACGAGTACGACCTGCCCTTTTGGTGGTGATGCTATGGGTGAAAATGCGAGAGACAAGGGAACTATCATAGGGCAAGGTAATATTGCGGGGAGAAAGACGGCACACAGAAAGATCCAACGGCAGTCCAGGATCCCCGTTCTGTGTAGTGGGTCCCCTCTTGACCACTTCCGTTGCTAAAGACTTGAGGAATGAAATGCTGCGGGTAGACTGCTTGTAGCCTTGCGTAGGTGCTGTATAAAGGCTGCACGCTCGTAAATGAGCTCGAAGACGTCGGCTCGCTTCTCGATGTTGCATTTCAAACAGCGATCTGTAGTATATGTCTCGTCCACTATGACAAGGAGTCTTCACAGGTGTGAGTGCCCGTATCCGTACTTGCTCTCCTTAAGCAAATTTCGGCCGCTCGTCCGTGTTCCTGCCGAATAGCTTATGGACGCCGATTTCACAAAGCGTTATGGTCGCACGGGATAGTTGCCATGGGATGGCTGACACCCCCCACCCTATTGTATGTACAGCATTAGGATTGGCTGAAATTTTCCGATACGAACAATTCGAGCGTAAGAGCGTTTTGCAAATCCGGGCCCCATGGCCCTTAACTCATTCTTTTCGTCTGCAAAGAAGAGTAGCAGGAGACTCTCTATACGTTTCCTCAGCGAAGTTTCCCACGATATCTCTCTAATTAAAGCATCGCTTCACATACATTCCAGCATTGCCGTTGTATCTGCTTAATACAACGGTTAACCTTTAATACTTAAGCTTAATACAACAAAACGTTAACAACGAAGCTGCTTAAGCCAGCTGTAATTTGTTGTTCGTGGTTCGTATCAAGAAACTGCCGCACCGTACCCATGGCAACCAGGAGGGCGGCGACATCCAGGAGGGCGGCGCGGCGCATGCGCACGCGGTCTCTTCCTCGCCAGCTCCCTTCGATCCCGACACCCGCCTATCTTCTCTCCGCGACGCGATGAGCAAAATCACAGCATAGCCACGGGGTGAATGATGATGATGTGGGTGCGAAGCTCCGGGGATCATTCGGGTAAACCACAGCTACGGGACGAGAGATAAAGAGAGCGCGCGGTCGGGAACGAACGCCCTTGTGCAATGCAGCGCCCCTAGCTACGGACGAGGAAAAGAGAGCGCGCGTCGGGAACGAACGCCCTTGTGCACCGCAGCGCACCTAGCTACGGACGAGAGAGAAAAACGCCGGAAGCGTTCTCCGGAAGCCGGAAGCTGGCTTCCGGAACTGGAAGCGGAACCGGAAGTGGAAACGGAAGCGGAAGTCGACTTCCGGTATACTATACATATACATATATATGTATAGATGCGTATACATACATATACGGACACACAACGCCATCTATTGAGCAATTCATAAACTAGACGTGGCTACCTACTACGACGACGACTACTACTACTACTACTACTACTACTACTACTACTACTACTACTACTACTACTACTACTACTACTACTACTACATACTACAGAGGAGGAACAGACCCACACCCTAAGGAGCTTCGCCCCTAAAAATAATGTCGCAGTTGCACCGGAAATGCGACACATCAATGACGATAGCAAATTAGTAGAGAGCTATACGGAGTCAGGATAGTAGCTAGGTATATCAGCTGTATAAACTTGGACATGCAGCAGCACCAGCAACGCGCAGAACTGTTATCGACGCCGTCGGCGTTATGCCCGCGTTCGTACCGAACGCGTGCGGCGTTGGTGACTGTTGCCGGTGCCTCTGGGGGCGGCTCGGAGGTTTTCGACGACGTCAGAACGGGACACCCGTCGAACAGCGTCGGAAGTCTTTACCACCCTCTGGCCTCGCAACGTTTTATTGCGATAGCAATTATATGGACACTCAAAAGCAGATTTCTGCCGTCGGCGTCACCGTCGCCGTGAGGTTCCGTATGACGTCAATGGAGATGAAAGCGTCGCCGCGCGCCGAACGCTGTATGTGCGAGTGAAAGGGCGCGAGGGACGCACGCTTTCACGGGGAGTGAACGCACGGCGGAGAACAAACGCGCGTTCTGCGCCGTGCTCCCTTAAGGGCTGCAGAATTAAGCTTTGGCGCTGAGCCGTGCTCCCTCAAGGGCTGCAGAAGATAGCGCCAACCTTTCCCTTTCCCTCAAGAACCACTTATCAGCAGAATTAAGAGTCTCTTTCCTCCTTTACAACCACCATATATGTAGAGCAAACGCGCCTTCGTCCGACGCGCGAGAGGCCGTGGGGGAGGGGGGGAGGGGGAGGGAAGGGAGGCGACGTTTAACTGCGGCACCAAGTGCCTATTTATATAAGAGGCTCCGGCAACAGTCACCAACGCCGCACGCATTTTGAGCGAACGCGGGCAAAACGCCGACGGCGTCGACAGCAGTTCTGCGTGTTGCCGGTGCTGCTGCATGTCCAAGTTTATACAGCTGATAAAGCTAATATCATTACTCTGTATAGTTCTCTACAAATTGGCTATCGCAATTTATGCTTCGCCTTTTAGGTGAAATTGCGACAACTTTTTTATATAATAACGCATTTGGTGCCGCAGCTAAACGTCGCCTCCCCTCCCTCCCTTCTTCCCTCCCGTTCCCCCACGGCCTTTCGCACGACGGAACAAGTCGCGTTTGCTTTATATATATATGGTGATTTTAAAGGAGGAAAGAGACGCTTAGTTCTGCAGCCCTTCGGGAGCACGGCGCAGAACGCGCGTTTGCTCCCCGCCATGCGTTCGCTCCCTGTGAAAGCGCGCGTCCCTCGCGCGCTCTCACTTGCACATAGAGCATGCAGCGCGCGGCGACGATTTCATCGCCGTTGACGTCATACGGAACCTCACGGTGACGACGACGGCAGAAATCCGTTTTGAGTGTCCATATAATTGCTATCGCAATAAAACATGTTCCATGGTGTTCCATAGTCATGCCTTAAGCGAGCGCCGGAGGAGGAAGGCACATCGCCACGTTCGCGCCCTTTTCGTTTGTGCTTCGACACCGCGGTGCTCGCTGTGCGTGTTCGCGCCGCGTCTTTTCTTTGCATGTGTAGCAATATGCGCTTTCACTGTGGCACACCAGGCGTTGCACCGCGCGATCAATTTAGCGTCCGCGACCGCGTTCGCACCGTTTGTAATTCGACGCCGCGGTGGTGATCACTGTGCATGCTCGCGGTGTCCATATATATAAACCCGTGTTCACGAAGTGAAACTTAACTCTAACTTTTTATTCATCATCATCATCACCAGCCTATATTTTATCTCCACTGCAGGACGAAGGCCTCTCCCTGCGATCTCCAATTACCCCTGTCTTGCGCTAGCTGATTCCAACTTGCGCCTGCAAATTTCCTAACTTTATGACTCCACGCAGTTTTCTGCCGTCCTCGACTGCGCTTCCCTTGTCTTGGTATCCATTCTGTAACCCTAATGGTCCACCGGTTATCCATCCTGCGCATTACATGGCCTGCCCAGCTCCATTTCGCCCTCTTAATGTCAACTAGAATATTGACTATCCCCGTTTGCTCTCTGATCCACACCGCTCTCTTCTTGTCTCTTAACGTTAGGCCTAACATTTTTCGTTCCATCGCTCTTTGTGCGGTCCTTAACTTGAGAACAACTTATCTTATCTCGAGAACAAGTTAAGGACCGCGCAAAACTTTTTATTCATTTATCCGTTAATCTGTGACACTCCCTCGGTACTCGTTAGGGTGCCTCGATGTCCTTCTCGCCCACCGCTGTTTGTTCCTTGTTTTGTGGTGTGCCCATAATGAAGACAATCCTCCGAACCCAATACTTTGTTAATGCGCAAGCCCACGGCAGAGCGTCAGTCTGTGGACAAATGCGACGAAATTTAAGATCCGGGTGACTGGGAGATCATGGGATATCAATATATAGGTGATCAGAAGGGTGCGCTAAATGGCGCTGGACGCCAAGGAGTACTCTGGTGCCTCGATATTACCCGTGAGACTGTGAGACTCCGTGGGAGTCTCAGAGATTAGTGTGAAAGTCTTGGGTTCGGTGGATTGTCTTCATTATGGGCACACCACAAAGCAAGAAAGGAACAAACAAAGAAAACATCGCGGTGCATGCACTGGCGGGGGGGGGGGGGGTATTCTCCAAGAGTCCACCTCGTGGACTGTACATTTCGGCCGCCGCTGATTGGCAACAGCTGCACGAGTGAGGAGAAGACAGGTGCCCTCAGCCAGTCTCCTTCTCGCTCGTGCAGCTGCATCCAATCAGCGACAGCCAAAATTGACAGTCCACTAGGTGGACTCTTACAGAATACCCCTCCTGGTCTAAGCGAAACGGACGCTACAAACACTGAGGGTTTTCCTTCAGTCTCATCTCGTGCACAGTTGATGTGCGACGCCTGCGATGCAGGTGGTGGTGGGGTGGAAAACATTTATTATATGTATATATATATACATGTATATATACAGAGAGAGAAAATTGGGGCGAGCGAGAGTCGGGTGTAGGATTTACAATGACGACAATGGAATTAAGGGCCGGTCCCCTACAATATGTAGGAGGGGTCTCTAGTGCGGAATCACTGTGGCTTCCGCAGCAGCTCGGGCCCTAGCCACGAGGGCTCTTTGGCCCTCTAAGGTAGAGCAGCCGAGCAGGGCAGCCTCCCAGCTATGTAGGGGGGATGGGGGTGGGGGATAAGCCGGGTTAGAGGGGCATGCCCACACCATGTGGAACACATCCGAGAACGTGCACTCACAGTGCGGCCACTCCCCGGTGAAGGTCGGGTTCAAGTATTGAAGTACTGCCGGGCACAGCACCGCATTAGTGTAGAGCCGGAGGGTCCAGTGCTGCCGTCTCTTCTTATTCCGCCAGCGTTGTGAGACGCCTAGTCGCTGCCAGGTCGATGTTCTGGCTGCGCAGCAGCATTTCACTCGTGTGAGCTTCGACTTCGAGACCTGTGTTCTGCATATTCTATTAGCCCATGTAATTGTAAACAAAAAATAATTCGGAATTGAACGGATCAAACAGACTACCCTGAGGCACCAGCGCAACAGGGATGCCGCTTACACCGCTCCGCAAAAAAAAAAATGCTCCAATGGCAACGCAAGCGGGTGGTGGTGGTGAAAAGCATTTGTTCAGTGTGAAGAGAGGTGTGGGTCCCCTAGTGGGAGCGAGGCTGACCAGTGGGAACGCTTCTGCAAGGAAAGTTCCTGGACATCAACGTAGCCTCAATACGTTTCAACAAACGAATACAAAGTAAATTGCCATAAACAACAACAAGAAAGAAAAAAAAACGGAAAGAACAGAACATGAACGAACGTGAAGGAAGGACAGCCTGATACGTCACTGACACCATGCAAAGCCTAAAGTAGCAGAAGCAGCTACGTCAGCCAAGCGATGCGAAATACTGTCTAGCTCTTTGTCGTCTTTTCTGTCTAGATCTTGCAACATGGTCGAAGATACATTTCATTTGATAAAGAGAGCTGGGCGTTGATGATGTCAAATGCTCGTGGAGTCGCCGCATGGCGATCAGCTAGCACAGAGCAGTAGTGGAGCTCTGGTACATTAGACCGCAGACCACGCGACCTTCTCTACTCGAAGAAAATAGAAGTGTAACAACCACATATTTCGGAAGAGCGTGCAGGCATGGCAACGTAAGAATTTAAAGGGCACCCGTTATATGCAACTGAGGAGCGCGTCGGTCACGCCTTGCGAAAGGATTCACTAGCTGGAAGGTGCGGTGAGCATTAACAATAGATGGCGTGCGTTACGGGTCATAGGAAGAAGAAGAAAAGATTGCGAAGTGTGTAGACGCTTTGTTCTCCCGCTGTTCTCAGCAGACAGTCACAAGAAAGCCGCCGAGACTCCTTCCGGTCTCTTCGTACTTTCGGAACAGGACATGGTCCCTAGAGATCCCGGCAAGCCGGTGCCGCAGACCGAACCTTCAAAGGGAAAATCAAGGAGACACCGCACATCGGTCGTCGACAAGGAACAGCCTGCTTCGTCGACCTCGCGCTCTTGTTCATTGCAGTCGAGGCAGTCACTTGACATAATGCCTGATGCGCCCGCTCGGATGCGCCACCCGGACCCTGCGCACGGAGCT
Source organism: Dermacentor silvarum (assembly GCF_013339745.2). NCBI lineage: Eukaryota > Metazoa > Arthropoda > Arachnida > Ixodida > Ixodidae > Dermacentor > Dermacentor silvarum. Next base: position 8,322,862 of record NC_051164.1, on the reverse strand, counting down.
CAAGCCAGGCCTCCCACCACTGAAAGCAGCGGCACCGCCGCCGCCCTTGCAGCGGCTGGAAAAATCAGTGTCTCAACCTCGAAGCCTAACGACAAACCCGTTGAGGCTGACCCTGGAGTCGTTTCACAATCGGAGAAACCGGTGGACCAGCAGGTCCAAGTGGTACCGACTTTAAAGTACCGGCAGAGCCAACCAGAAACGCTCTCTGTGAAAAACCTGCACACGAAGCAGTCTACAGGTGCGTTATCAGCCGGCTCCGATGCTGCTCTTGCAGCGCATACCAGGGACAGCAGCAGGTTTTACAGCGTCACCGCCTTATTCCTATTGGTCGCGGCCATCGTCGTGGGAGGCCTGTTCGCGGTGATCTTCTTGTTTACTAAGTGGGAGAGCCAGGTGCTGCTCCAGGTTCCGGGCCTGGGCAGGTTCCGCGGCTTCGTCCTCGTGATCGAGAACCAGCCGGTGTACGTGTTTCGAGGGGTTCGCTTCGGTCAGGACACGTCAGGGGAGAAGCGGTTCGACAGGCCCGCCGCTTGGACCGAGAACAGAAACGTGGTCACAGACGCGAGGCTGTCCAAACCGGGCTGCGTGCAGGAACCGCTGAAGGAGAAGGACAAATCCATCGAGCTCAACAACGACACAACCGAGGACTGTTTGCACCTGAACGTGTGGACACCATGTACGGAGGCCTCGGAGCCCGGCTGCCGCAGGACGGTCGTGGTTTTCCTCTCATCGCAGGGTTTCCAACAGGGCAACAACAACCACTATGACGGCCGCTGGTTCGCCGCTCTCGGCCAGGTGGTCGTGGTGGTGCCGAATTTCAGGCTGGGTGCCTTCGGCTTCCTCGACCTTGGCGTTCCCGGCGCCCCGGGAAACGTGGCGCTGGACGACCAGCGTCTGGCGCTGGAGTGGGTGGTGTCGCACATTGGTAGCTTCGGTGGCAACGCCAGTGACATCGTCCTCATGGGCAGTGCCGCCGGTGCGTGGTCGGTGGGTGCTCACATCACTGGCGATGATCCGTTCTGGCGTCACGAACGATTCGCCAAGGTCATCCTTCACAGCGAGTCGCCGTTTAGGAGATACTACGCCAACACCATCCGCCAGGTGACGCAGCTGTTGAGGTGCCCGGTGGAAGACCGTCTGTCGCAGCTGTCCTGTCTTCGCAACGCTTCGGCGCGCGACGTAGTGCGCGTGACGAGCTCGTGGGACTGCCGCCAGGGCCCCTCCACGACGCGCGCGCCGGAGTCAGCGGCGCGCGTCGTCGGCCGTCGCTTTCTCGTGGGCGTAGTCTCGGACGAAGGGTCCCACTTAGCTGACTCGTTGCGCAGGCTGCCGTCGCGCGAACAGAACTTGCGCTGGATGGCTAGCGAGTTCCTGCGCACCGTGTTCCGCATAAAGCTCAGCGCCGAGCTCGCGGACGCCTACCGCAGCTCCGTCACGACCGAAGGAGGCGATGCTTCCGGAGATGGTTCGTCGGTCAGCCAGCTCCTGGGCGACGTGCTCCACGTGTGCCCACTCGTGCGACTGGCGCTAGAGCTTGCAGCCGAGCACAGGAATATGGTGTGGGGCTTTCTGTTCGACCACCGCGCCAGCTTCGCACCACCGTACGATGGGACGGGCGCACCGCGGTTCTCCGAGCTCGACTTCGTGTTCGGCCGCGTCTTCGATGGCTCCGTCGGACCTGCCAGTTTGGATGAGCAGCGAATGGCTAGGCAGCTCATCGAACTTTGGGCCGGATTTGCCAAGAGAGGTTCGTTGCCCAGGGTCAACCAGAACACCTGGCCTTCCTACACCGATGGCAGGGCGGTCCACGTGCGCATCACCCAGCAGGGGCTGGAAGAAATGTGGGACTTCAAGAAGAACAACTGTTCCATTGTGGCCAGCTACGTTCCGTACGCTGCCGACGATACTGCAGCGCGGAGGAAAAAGAACACGACCGCGTGATCCACGTCGAACCCCGTTTCCAGACAGTGATTCGAAGAGGGTGTGTTAAAAACTACTGCCTCGCTTTCTGCTTGAATTAAGTAGGTACTATTGAATTGCTATTAACTGATTGCCCTTTATCTTGGTTGCTCCGTCTTAACTGCGCCATTAATATCGCTGGACTGTCGAGACCTGTAGTATGTCGTAAACCACGTGACTTTCTACCGCTTCTAATTTATTTTTTCAGGATTACGTATGAAAATCGTTGTAATTATACTACTAGAAGGTGAGCTGCGTTGTACTCTTGGCTTCAGAAGCTGTGAAGTGCGCAGACAACACGAGGTATAAGCTTATGGGCCTGACCTTCAACTAACATAAATATTACACGCTTGCTTAACGTGACGGAGACATCCGTGCTGATTGCCCGTCGAGACCACAGTGTCACATTTAGTTCAGCTTCCACGCTAGAGACAGCGTATTGCTGCTATCTGCACCAGGAGCTGCTGCGTCAGTGAGCATTTCTGTAGGGCCCCCAGGCGCTAAATTTGATACGCGAGATCACGCGGTGCGCTAAACCAAAATGGCAGGGTAGTATTCGCTCCTATTTCAAGTGCTGTGCACAACCTCGAGATTTGCGGCTTTTCATCGCCGTTCATCATTGTACACAAAGAAGAACTCCGGCATTTATAATCATTATGCTTTGAACATATGATAGTTTTATTTGCACGGAGTTCGTGGACTCAGTATACTAAGAAGTGCCTTGCTTGATAATTCATGACTAGAACTCACGCTTGCCGCATTACTCCGGGAGGTTTTAATGCTGCGAATTGTTTGTTTTTTGTTAAATTAAAATTACATTGATTTGGGCTCTTATGTGTACGCATTTTAAGCACAGGTTCAATGAAGATCGGATAAATAAAGTTGAAGCTATCGGCTTTCCATACGTATTCGTGCACACATATGACTCAAATCGAAAAGGGCTGCTTCGGAAAGGGGAAGCCGTTTTCCGTGCACACATATGACAACTTGCCTAATGGAGCTGAGTGGAAGCCAACGGAATGCCCGAAGATTTGTAGCGTGCACTTCCTCAGCGATGAGACGTTGATGAACCTTCCCTCTCAGTCGTATATGCCGACAATTTTCCCTCAAGCCTACTGCAAGGTGAATGCTGCCGCCGGGGACAGAAACTCGTACAATCAACGTGAGCTTTGTTTCAGTTAAAATGCACGCAAAAAATGATATATGTATATATGTATATGTCTCGCTTCTAACAGCCTAGCATATCACCGTGACATCATTTGGTGCACTTTTTGAGAGAAAAATAATTAGCGTACTTGCACTGGAGGAGGCGCAATGCGAAAACGACAGCGGAGCTGATGGGCACCTAGCTAGTCCTGGCTTTTGGGCTAGGCTAAGCACTACCAAGTCATCCCCAGCATTCCCGGGAATTTATTGATTATTGATTGATTACCGATTAGATGTTGATTGGCTATTGATTGGCTATCGCAATGTATTGGCTGTGTAGTTGGGCTTGGCTAAGCACTAACAAGTCATCCCCTGCATTTTGCGGAATTTATTGATTATTGATCGATTATGGATTACCTATTGATTGGCTATGGCTTGGCTATCGATGACTGACTAAGCTGAAGTAGTCCCAGCCATGCTTAGGTAGGCTTAGCCAGTTTCAGCTTCGCTAGTTCACAGGGGTATGTGCCATTGCGCTTGGACCCTTTCTGCACTACCACCAGGATCGGCCCACATTTTTTGTGGACGACTAACGGAATAACGGCCGGCTTAAAAGGCTCCGCTGTCAAAAAAGTTACAGGCCTGCTCGGCACACGCGGCACAGTCACAGCGTAAGCTGGTTGAGCGGCGCTAGAGTAGCTCCAATTTTGGCACCACGCACAACAAGGCCTTCGTGGCAAAGTGTCTTCGCCTCGATTTTGACGAGAACGATCTGAACTGTTCGCCGTGCGATGGCGAGCTGCGGTTGTAATGCTCTCTGCACAGCAGTCTGCTGAGTCCGATGATGCCTAGTTGTAGCCGCGCACGTAGCTCTACGATTCGCTTCTTCAGCAGCGGTTCGTACCTTGCGAGGAGATGCCATAATGTGTAGCGAAGAGGTACCCAGAATACGTGGCGCACATCTAACATCGGGATAGCGTTGATTGCGCGCCTCGTTTGAATCGCATAGCGTCTGAATCGCATCTCGTCGCACGCGGCGATTGCAGGCACGTTAACTAGATGGCGTCACCATACTGTCGGAGGCTCGGGTCGTCTGCGCCTGCGCGCCTCGGCAGGCGCGCAGGCGCAGAGGCGCAGGGCGCGTATGAAGGGAATATTTCTTCTGCCTGATAGCAAGCGCTTGCGTAGCTCAGTGGTAAGGTATCTGACTCCCACGCAGCGGGCCGGGGTTCGTTCCTGGCGGAGAGCGGGTACTGCTCGCGGCATCCTGGACTAGGGACGCCGCCCACCTCGGACGATTTTAGCGTCTGCTCACTTCCCTAAATAAAGTTTATTCCTCCTCCCTCCCGCGATAGCGGCTACGGGGCGGCGGCGGCGGCGGCATCATCGCGACCAGAAACGGCTTGGAATGAGCCCATAGCAGCTTACGCTGTAAAATACTCTATATAATGTCAGGACACGTCATGCGTGCATGCCATTCATGTCACGTACGTTATGCCATGCACGGCATCACATGTCATTCATGTCATACCACGCGTGTTACGGAAGCGGCGGATTGCGATGTTGATGGCATTGAAGGTAACGAAAAGACTGCGTCGAGTCCGCCAAGTTGGCTTCTCTGCAGCGCGGCGGAACATTTGACTTCATTTTAGGCCACGTGATTGCGCTCGGCGAGTAGCGTCGCGAGCGGCAAAATGAATAGGTAGGCGCAACTCTGCTCCTTTGGGAGCATATACAGAGACACTGATGACATCAAACCCAGTGAGACCTTTACCTCCAGTAACCTGGCTTTGATACCAGCTTCAAACGCGTCTGCCAGGCATTCGAGGTCTTGGTCGTTGGCGAACAACACGGGAATGTTCAGCTTTCTTTCTTCACTATTCTGGGCCAGAGAGCGAGCGATCATCGCCCACCACGTGTCCACGAAATAGAAGGAACATCTGGGACTCAATAGGTTGAGATGCAGTTCTCTAAGTTTGGAGGTCAATGCGAACTATAAGGAGCTATCATCACGCCCCTCGCTAGGTCACCGCTTGACAGCAAAAGGTGCAGTGAGGTGACATGGCTCAATAAAATCAACTCGCACGGAGCGAACCGTCGTGCGTTATTTTCGAGGTAGGACATAATCGTGATCTTTGAAAATCTCGGGTAGATAAACAACTTGGCGTCCTCAACGGGGAAGTAACTGCAAAAACGACACCTTTTCTATGGTGTCGCTTTCATATAGATTCGCGCAGACATGTGGCACTACGTCGTACTCTGGGATGTCGACTAGTGCGCAAATCTTCGCTAAGTTTCTTTTTGATGGCAGTAATCGAAAAAAAAAAAACATCATCCACTGCTCCGCTCGCCGTATGCGGAATGGCAGCGTGAGTTCATTCAAAGTTTCGTTCGCAGCAAGTGCTGCAATCCAGCTATAGTGAAATGTGTAGTTATCTTTAAGAGAATTTTCGACGTCATCGATAGCGAAGGTATCTAACGCACGCCTTTCTTTCAGGACCTGGGCTACAAGCCAGTCACTTTGCTCTTCAGGCACAGATTTGCTTAGGCTGACTTTCCTGAGCGCTTTGTTTCGCACAAAAGCCACAAAAGCCGAGAATCAGCCGCTGCGTCTCTACGTTTGCATCCGTGCCGCTAAGTGGCGTTTGCGGGGCTCCAAACTTCAGGTACTCCTTAAAGGTGTCCGAGAAGACGTCGATCATGACGGGGCAGTGCAGGCTGAGCTCGCTTTCACAAGCGCTTTCACAACTATCCGCCTGTCCTTGTCCTACACGCGTAAGTATACAGGGAAGCCTTAGGATTGCCAGCGAAGTGGTCGTCCAGGAAGCTCGCAATCGCAGTCGGAAGCTCAGAGGGACGTGTCTCGAACATAGTCCACTTACTCAAGATATCAGCGCCTTAATAGACGCCTTCTCACGCATAGCAGAGAAGCGATTGAGCCTGCCTGCCGAAACAAAAGCTCCAATGTGAGACGGACGATGCAGTGGTACTGTAACAAGTGCAGCACCGCACAGAACTTGGTCTTCTGCTGAGGTTGGGACGTCGAGCTCGTATATGTAGAGGCAGGCACACTAGTGAAATGTGTCCAGGGATTACTCAAACTCATCGATGCACTATACTGTTCACCTGTACTATGGAAGCGCCACGTTCCAACACGTGCTTTATGGAAATAAGAAATAAATTACTCTCTCACGCGAGCAAAAGCTAGCTGAAGCACATAAAGTACAATTTCAGGCAATACATTAATACAACCAAGCAGAATGACTTTCCCTGCGCGGCCTTTTGGTTAGGTGACGGTACACATACACTGGTTTCTCTGTTTCACCGTTGAGTGATGCCACATGTCATTTTTGCTCCACTTTCAGAGCCAAATTAAACGTATAATTATTTTGTTTACGGGATACAAACATGCGCGTTTCCGTCAATGTGACACATAATCTTCTCATTCCGATCACAACGTAAACACATGTTCCGAGTGCACGGTAGAAAGACCCTTTCCCCTGCGAGACTATTGCGTTCTTTTTCTCAGTTAAGCAATTTTCAATGTCATTCGCCACCAGCTCTGGGCAAATTAAGAGACAGCAAGCGCTAGGGAACCAGGTCGCTAGTTGTTGTTGACTCAAAACATGGCTCGTACCCACGAGGGGGATTGGCCACACTGGATGAATGGAAACCTACACCCAACAACGTAGAAAAGGGGTAAAGGCGAACAATCAAAATGAAGCATTTGGCAACTAACTCCTAACGCAGATTTTCAGAACGCCTATACATAAACTAAATAAATAAAAATTTAAATTTAATCTAACTACAAAAATAAAAATAAAATAGCATGTCCCAAGGTTGGTACCATACCAGCGTAACCTTCCGGATGCTTCAATGAATTTGTGCACAGCAGTGGTCATCGAACCATGGCTTGTGCCTAATTGACAGGCCCCAAAAGACAACATGTTTGGTGTTGTAAGTGCCAAACGCAGATTACTAGTTGGAAATATGAGAAACATTCTACGGAGGGAGGAGAACCGGCGGCAAGAAAGAAATGGTCAGTAGTTTCTGTTTCATTACAAAAGGAGCAGAGGTCAGTGATAGATAAATCAGATCTATGAAGATAAAAATTTAGGCTAGTGTCCAAACTACATGCAGAAGAAGAAGAAGAAGAAGAAGAAGAACCTCATCTGTGAGGACGAGCACTGTGCCGCGGTCGTAGACAACTAGAAGCAGAAGGAAGCATGGGTGCCAGATTTTCGAGGACACTTCAATGGCGTGGACGCGAGCCTTCAAAGCAGCAGCCTCTGCCACTCAAGAAGCGGCAGCCCCGGGTCTCTGCGGAGATGGAAGCGAAGGCCGCGGCGCACGAACTGTCGCCGCAGGAACTGTACTGGGATCCGCGCTACAAGAGCTACTTCTACGCCGGCGCACTCTCGGCCGCGCCGGGCGCGGCGGCCTCCCATCAAGAGGCGGTTAGCCATGGAGCTCAGACGGCTACCGCCAGTGAGGCCCAAGCGTCGACCTCAGCGCTACGAACCGGTCGGAGGAAGAGCTCCATATTCGTACGCAGGCGAGTGCGCGGTGGTGCGTGTGGCTGAAAGAGTGAGAATGGTTAACGCTAATTGGCTTGGAATATTATTACTTGACAGGGTGTGAACCTGGACGAGTTGGTAATTCACAGCTAGCAAACACGCAAAAGCGCTTTACGAACGGCACATAAGCAAAGAAACAAGTAGTGCCGTGTTTGTTGCACCTGTTCATTTGCGATGCCCCAATACGTGAAGCGATTTTTCAAGTTTACGCTTATTCCATCCTTCGTGAGGATGGAATAAGCGTGTCAATAAAACAAACTCGCATGTTCGCAGAAGCGCACGACCAAACTTGGGCGCGTCAAGCACACGAACGCGTCGCATGGAGGCAATTTGCAGAGGCGCATTAAGGACCGCCGGCAGGAACAAGAAAAAGTTCAGACACTCTCTGAGACTAAGGTCAATACACGCACCCGTGGATAGTAAACAAAAAAATTACACCATCTTCCCGAGGGGAACCATGGGCTGATGCGGAGCATCGTGGTCGTTATAACGGCGTTCACGCGATGTGATGGGCGGCGCGCTCGCGGTCGCGTGCAGCATCGGGAGCAGCCTCTCGTTGTTGACGTTTACACGCGGCTTCCCGTTCTCGAACTTCGGGTTCCGCCGCTCGCTTCGTACGTTTACGTTGAACTTCACGGTCCCGAACCTCAGGTTCTGCTGCTCGACGTTCACGAACCAACGCGGCTTCCCGTTCTCGAAGGTCGGGTTCCGCCGCTCGCTTCGTACGTTTACGTTGAACTTCACGGTCCCGAACCTCAGGTTCTGCTGCTCGACGTTCACGAACCAACGCGGCTTCCCGTTCTCGAAGCTCAGGATCCGCTGCTCGACGTTGACGTTTCGAAGCGGCTTCGCGTTGGCGAACTGAATCTGGATCCGCTGCGCGTCGCCGACGTTTGCGTTCTGAGTCGCGAGCTCATCTCTGCGCAGCCTTGTCTTCAGAGGTGCTCGCGGTTGTTAATGAACTGGCTGCTGCTGTTTGAAGATGTGCCAGACAGTTCGTTGACAGATTCGTTGGCGCCCATTCAGCGCATCGGACGGCGCAGCGTGACTAAACCGAAGCAGCAACTGAGGCAGCGGCGCATGCACCGGGTTTATATAAGCAGCTGGCGCGGAGAGGAGGAGGAGAGAGAGAGGCGCGCATGCGCGCGCTATCGCACAGGTGGCGGATGAAGACACGGAGGGAGAAGCGCGTTATCGAACCATAGAGTTTCTAAATAAAAAACCTAGAGGGAAAACTGGCGCTTGTGTCTACGGGGGTTCTCCTGAACGTCGCCTCAACCTACATGGGAATGATGGGAAGTACAGGCTTCGGATTGACTTCTGTCTTGAAACTGGTGGCGTTTGCATGCGGCGCAGTAAACGAAGCTGTATTAAAACATTTTCATGCAAAAATTAATTTTATATATGTTGTGTTTTATATAATGCATAATACATTGAATAAAGTTTGTATGACTTTGAGATTGAAGCATGGTTTACCACCAGGGTATGCATCGTTCTGCCTGATTTAGCGCCATTGAATAATTATTTATTTACTTTCACAACAGCAATAACAACCGTGCATGTGCTTATATAAAAAATACTCATCAAATATTTATGGAAATAAAAATTTTGTATTATGAGAAAAGTGTTGCGCCTTTGAGAGAAATGTTACAAGTGTCGTCTGCTACGACGCCTGCTCGCTGCGAACGCGGGGAAAGTGAACTTTTCTCGCAGACGGTACGCACTTGCGAACTCTCTCGCTCTTTCGAAAGGCTGCATCGGCTGTCACGATTGATGAACGCCTTCGAATACTTTTAAACACATCTGCTGCAGTGCTATCTTAGACGCTTGTGGCCTCTTACGAGCATGCTTCACTATATTGTATGTTGACGCACCGCTTCTTCTGAAGTGCGCGCCAGCAACTGTTATGTCGTGGCTTTGCGCTTACCCGTTTTGCGACAGCAGACTACAGCCAGGAAGCAGCAACCTTTCCTACCACAAGTAAGTTTGTGTTCTCAAATGTCCTGAAACAACCATTTCAATGAACACATAAACGAGTAATGTGCAATGAAGCCCTCAATCAAATTTGATTGTCAAGCCAGTAGAAGAGCAACTATGTAGCAAACAAAATGCTTTATGCGAGCAGTCAGCAGTCTTTCTATTGCACTCTGCATCATGAGCAAAAAAAATTACTGACAGCTTAATTAAACACCCAGCATATGTCTGCAGCTACACTTAACAGCTTTAAGGATAGCAGCATGTACAAGAAGCCAAAGTGCTGTAGCAAAGCAGAAAGTTGCATCTACGTACTGACCACACAAAACACGACTGAACGAAAGTTGTTAGGTGCAATGGTAAGAGTCGGGAAGAGAGCAGTGTGGATCAGAGAGAAAATGGGGAAAGCCGATATTCCGTTTCATATTAAGAGAGAGAAAAAAAGGAACTGGGGCAGGCCATGTAATGCATAGGGCATATAGCTGTCGGACTATTACAGTTACCGAATGGGGTGCCAAGTGAAGAGAAGCGCAGTCGAGGTTGGCAGAAATTTTGGCGAGGTGATGAAATTGGAAAATTTGTGTGTGCAAGTTGGAATCGGCTAGTGCAAGACTGGGGTAATTGGAAATCTCTAGAGGAGGCCCTCGTCCTGTACTGTACATATAAATAGACTGGTGATGATGATGATGACTGACCACTTTCTGCACTTTTTGTGTTGAATAAACAGGTTTCCAATTGACAATCCCATCCTCCTGCAAAAATGGCTTCAAGCCATGGGTCTGAGAGGCTTTGCTCCAACCAGACGTCATACTCTGTGCTCTGCCCACTTCGAGCAATCGAACTTTTGGGGTGGTCTACAACGACGCCGACTGCGTGAAGGGGCAGTGCCGACTTTGTTTCAACCAAGCAGTGACAACACAAGGGTAGAAGTATGTTTGTTTATTTCATTTCAACTTTCAATTTATTTTCACTGCATACCAGGGAAGAGAAAGGTGTAGTAGATCCCAAAACGTCAGTCTCCCTCAGGTCCTAAAGAAACATGGAAAGAAATTCACAAAGATTGTTAGCAGCTGCGAAGAGCAAAACTGACATTAAAGAGCAAAATTTATGAATATATGTTGCACAATATAAATGTTCTAGCAAAACATGGCAAACCCCTCCAGTTCACAGTAACGATGATTTCACATTATGTTTTTGTCTCGAACTCACTATGTTCATGCGAATGAACTTATCAGGGAAGAAACTGTTGAGATACAGTATCATCATCAGCCTATATTTATGTCAACTGCAGGACGAAGGCCTCTCCCTGCGATCTCCAATTGCCCCTCTCTTGCGCTAGCGTATTCCAACTTGCGCCTGCGAACTTCCTAACCTCATCACCCCACATAGTTTTCTGCCCTCCTCGACTGCGCTTCCCTTCTCTTGGTATCCATTCTGTAACTCTAATGGTCCACCGGTTATCCATCTTATGCATTACATGGCCGGCCCAGCTCCATTTCTTCCGCTTAATGCCGACTAGAAAAGAATGGACAGTTGGGCGAGTTAGTACGGTAACATATTCTTGGTTTAAGTGCGAAAGAACACAGACGGTAGCAGAAGCAGGTGCTTGTTCTGTCTTCTTCTGCCACCGTCCGTGTTCTTTTGCGCTTAAACCAAGAATATACCATGATACATATAGTGTATCCTGATCATTGGTGTTTTTAATGGAGATAAAGAAGAAGTAATTGCTGAGAAAGTTCTTGAGAATTGTTACCCCAAGCCTCAAAGAAGCACCACAAGAGTCATGAATGAAAGTAATAATCAGGTGCTGCTAGTACACGTACTGAGAGTAAAAAGAATACAAAAAAATACAAAACATGTGCCTTGCTCCTAGTTCACAACTTTTGCAAGTTTGACCACGTAAAAAAGTATATTATGCAGATTTTCTGTCGTGAACATTAGCTATAGCGATGCACATGCTATGGAGGAAAATCGTGGCTTTGCAAATGTGAAAACGGGTAAGCACCTATGGTGCAGGGAGCACTTGTTTTTATTAAATGCAGCAACCACACACGCAACCCTTAGGCAATCAATGCAATGTCTGTAGGCTTGGGGAGGATGAAGAAGTCTCGTCATACTTAATTGTGTTCAATCAGCTTTTATGTGCAAGCAAGCTGGTCAACCAATGCGCCTAAATCTGGCTCTGGATTGTGGGGACTGAGGGATGCGCCGGCCTCACCTGTTCTGCCGTCCCCCACTTTTCCCCGTCCCGGTTCTAGTGGTGGCGCTACACACGTGGTGGTTTGTGGTGAGGGGGGCACTGACGGCAATGCGCGGCCGCGTGTCGGCTGCTAGTTACTGAGCGTGGCTCTCTTATCTACGGGACCAGCGCAGGGTACGTACATGCTTTCCTCACGTCTGCCAACACCTTGGCCCATGCGGGGAGCGCATACTTTGTGCTGATCCTTTCATGACACTAAGCCAACTAGCAGCGCTTAGTGCTCGCACGAGGTTGTACCATGCTGAGCCGCACTTGCCAAAAGCCAAAGCCGAAGGAGATTGCCGAAGCTCTCGTGAGTTGATCTATTGGTTATCGCCAGAGCAAGTATCACAGCCGCCGGGACTTTTCCTAGTGGCGTGTCCCAGCTTGAGGCTGTGCTCTCGCAGCGACGTGCTATAGGCGCCCGTTTTCTGTATTTTCGCCCTTGGTGCAGGACCCCTTTGGTTCCCCGTCGTGCAGGCGTTTTTGCAGTGCTGGTGCTGACAGATTCAATAAACGGTTTCCGTTAACTGAGGGCATCATTGTGTTTTTGCGTGCGTCGCTCGGTAGCCCCTTGCGGCCTGAGCTCGCGCGCAGCGGTGCTGGAGGCGACGACTGACGCGGCCCTGTGGCTCGCTAAGCTCAAACCCGCGGTGGTTGGTCACCTGTGAGACACTAAGAACCCACAGGATCCAGCATATCCTCTGTACAGTACTGTACTGTACAGTAATGAGTAAAGGCATTTGCACAGACAGTGTTTCAAAAGTGACAGATTAAGCCGTTAGTGAAGCTTGCGACAACGTCAGTCTCAGATCGAATGAGTGCTCTTGAGTGAAAACTACACATTACAGAAAGGATTGCTCCTATGGGCAGTTCACAAGGTAAAAAAAAGGAAATGTGCACTTGATGCTTGTGGCAACCACAGGCATCAAAACTGAGCATGCACCAATGTTTGGGACACTGTTAGAAAAGCGTAGACGTCTGATCCTCCAAAAAGTGCCCATGTCTTCACTGCTGCTGTCATTTAATAATTTCATTGCTGAGTCAACCGAAGCACAAATTTTGCATTGTATGATTGGTGAAATGCTTCGAGCACTAGAGGCTAGTTTTGGCAATACCTCCTGTGACATTTTAAGTTTCCAGACTTCCTTATGTGATGTAAATGGTAAAATATGGCTAATAGTTAAAGTGAAATCATAATTTCACTACATTTATGGTGTTACTTACGGAAGAATTCCAGTGCAAATGTTTACCAACGTGTCAAAACACTGCCAACGAAATTCATTGTTTGCTTTGGGCCAAAGAAAAAAAGAATTAAGCGCTAACAATAATATTTAAGCAAGTTAAGCACAAAGCAAGTTAAGGACAGTGCAAAGAGCAATAGAATGGGAAATGTAAGTCGTTACGTTAAGAGACAGGAAGAGAGTGGTGCGGATCAGAGAGCAAACGGAGATAACCGATATTCCAATTGACATTAAGAGAAAAAAATGGAGCTGGACAGGCCATGTAATGCGTAGGGTAGATAACCGTTGGACCATAAGAGTTACATAATGGACACTATGAAAAGGGAAGCGCAGTCAAGGACGACATAAAACTAGGTGGGGTGATGAAGTTAGAAAATTTAAAGGTAGAAATTGTAATCAGCTAATGCAAGACAGGGGTATTTGGAGATCGCAGGGAGAGGCCTTCATCCTGCAGTGGACATAAAAAAAAAAAGGATGATAATGATGAATCATATTCAGTGAAAATTCAACCAGAGATTGTACCTGTGTGTGTAAGCTAGTAACATATCAAAACCAAATTTCTTAAATGTGAGGCACGAAGGCAGTGCATGCAGCAAGTGACCCTATAAACAAACCGGCTTATGCATAGAATATGCCAGGTAGACTATCAAGCATATAACTCTCTGGTTCATAAACTGCAATAAATAACTGTTTACTTCTAGGGCATTTGACATTCTCAACTCTAGGAGCCCTGTCGCCAAAGGTTTCAAGGCTCCACTTAGGCCGTCTACGCTGTGCCACCAGAGGGAATTCATGGAACTGGCTGGGAGACAACTCATGGGCTTGCGACTGGAGTCAAAAAAGCCAGTAGTCGAGGATGGGCGAAGAATGTCAGTGATTTCTCTGGCGTTCACACTAAAGAGCGTAGCCCAACTAGCAACCAAAATGTTTGAGAAAGAGCTGTGCAGGTAAGAATACCAAGTATTCACTTAAAAGTCAAAAATAAAGTGTCACAGCTTCACCAAAGATGTCAACTGTAACTGCCCATGTGATGGCTTTCGTTGCCTCATTTACCAATCGTACACTAAGTACACTTCATTTCACTCTGTTGCACATGGTATTGACAAAGGTTTCATCGCCTAATAATTGGCCGATTGTTCTGCATGACTAGAATGAACTTTTCCAACAAAATTGGCCTATTAAAACCGTGCCCCCCCAACTGCAAGGGCATGCTTTAATAGCTAGCAAACAAAACATATACAGTGTGCTCAATGAATACGCAGCATGGTCTCCACAGCAGATTACTGCACGTTTTGAAGATATATACAGAATGAACTCATGTGCCTTGTTTGCAAAATTACTTGTGCCTAAATGGTATAGGTGTCTAAATGTTATCATGTGTCGGTACAGCTCTGTTTCACGTAAACAGCCTATAACCCGGTCAAACTTCTTCAGAAATTTAACGCTTATGCAGATTTCCAAGCACAAATATCTTGACACATATATGTTAAAGAATGTTACATGGGTAGAAAACATGTCAAACGCATCACAAGAAAAGATGGCAGAAAGTCAAATGTCATTTTTCGCACTTTTTTATAAAGCATCACCAAAAGCTACAAAGTGTTTATATCGCAAACGTATACCCGATTGTAGAAATTACAACTCTTGTGACCCTCAGATGTTACGTTTAGCTGCCGCACTAAAACAAGAACAGAAACGTGCTGCCTGTTGCGTAACAGACATTTACAAATGACGCGCTAGTAAAAGGCCTATAAAAGGTCCTCTCGGTGGGGTAACATTGGCTTAAGGCAGACAAAGAATAAACGTCAGCAAGCTTGAAAGCCCATTTTTTGCCCAGTTTGGCATCAATACAAATTTGCAACTCTTCTAGGTAGTATTACATAAAGCTGTGGATATACACCTATGTCTATGAAATAAGGTGTCGCACTCAGGTCTTTTCTCTGCTATCAGCTTACACAATGGGTCTAGCTTTTGGGTAGCTCCGAAGGTCTGATTAACTGTTCTCTTCACTGCTTGATAACATTCTTTTTAAATGTGTTGGTATGCCTTTTCTTTCTGGCATCTGTAACTATACTATTCTTTAAATTGAGAAAAAAGCAGGGTTAGTTGGCGCATATTCCAAACTTGAGACACTGTTAAGGATAGCTGAAAAGTGTGGCTCAAGAACGAGAAGCACACAGGACACAACGCTAACCTTCAACAACATTTTTACTACGCTTAAACCTAAAATTCATGGGATGCACAGAACGCCCAATGCAAAGAGAAGCAACCTTCAACTTTCATTTCCCCTCGCCCCAATGTAACACAGAATGTATCAAAACAAATCGATACAAATGTCATTTTCCAGATAGGAAGACTCTTAGTGAGGTCCAGTGATGGGATGCTTATAGAGTACACTTATTAGCCGTTTTTTTGATGCAAGACACTTCAAATATTTCTCTATCAACCAACCTCTGGATCCTTCTGAGAGCACATGTGCTTGCAAACTGTGTGGTGCACGAGCACCTATCGCAATGGTCAGTCAGACAGCCATCAGCCATCAGCCGCTAAAGCATTGACAGCCGCCCTCCGTTTCCCTCATGCGGTCGTTAAAACACCAACCCGTTTTCAAACACTGACACTAGTTAACCATGCTTCAAGGCTTGATTACTTCAACATAATTTCTTTTGTTACAAACATTCTTTTCTACTGTTACTTCTATCTATTCTGTTTACACACTTTGTTTCTTTTTTCCCGTATTCTGTATCCTCCCCCCTACAAAATGCCATAACAGTGTTGCAAGCTTTTTAAGTAAATTAAAAACGAATAAATAATAAAAGGGGGCCTGAACCAACATTTTAGATCAGTGAGTAAGTGCATATTGCAAGCAGAGCATGGAACTGTGAGTACCTCTGTCACATTTACCAGTGCTATTGGCCCCGAGACCGACCTACAGGGGCGCTGATAGTGCTGCTCATGTGACGTTGCGCCACAAACTCGCGCCTGTCGCCTGCTTCAGTTCCGGCGGCGTTCGGGCTACTTCTGCAGTGTTTCCATTTGTGCGCTATCGTTCCCTATGCTTGTATACTTATGACGGTCATCTCAAACAGACTTTCACAGCGTCTTCGTTTGCAAAAATTTATTCAAAGTGCTTATTTCCTATACGTCAATATACTTCTCAAAGGCAACGCTACAGTGCCAGCTGAAGGAGGTCAGACCAGCCCATTTGCTGGTTTTGCATGGACGGATCTACACTTTGCTGCGGTAGCTCAAGGGAATAATAAAAGCATAAACAAAAAAAAATTGGCACATAAGAATCCAGTTGGGATAACATACCTGCCGGGGTGCAACAAGCATGTCACAAACGCTGGCTGTATATGACTTCTACAACATTTACCTTGATTTTAACCCGCTAGAACATGTTTGCTCACAACGAGTAGTTCATGGTATATTTTTTTTTGCAATGCTTCACACAAACGCTCAGCAGTAACATGAGGACTTCATTCCTTCTTTCTGGGGTTTTGCATGCCAAAACCAGTTCTGATTATGAGGGACACCGTAGTGGAAGCTTCCAGATTAATTTTCATCACCTGGGGTTCTTTAACGTGCACTACAATGCAAGCACACGGGCATGTCCACATTTCTCCTCCATCGAAATGCGGCTGCCGCGGCTAGGATTCGATCCCGCGACCTCATGTTCAGCAGTGCAACGCCTTATATGACTGAGCCACTGCAGCGGGTTAACTAACCCTGCTTTTTAGGTTATGCCTGCACTACTTGCTTTCTTAACTACTGATTTAAATTAGCCACATCTTCACCGGTTAAATTTAAGTGGTGGTAATTTGAAGTAATGCTAGTTGAGGCTCACAGCTGTTTGTAGCATACGCGAAGGAATGCACCAATACTTATTGCCCATTCCGCTCTACACGTTCAACTCACTTGAGCTATTTGCTGATGCTCGTTGCTTGAGGAACAGACATGACAAATCTGTTTGGTGACCTGACACAGACTGCTGGATCGATTTTTGAGTGTAAGGCTGTAGGGCTGCAAGGCTGTAGAGGCTGTAGACTGTAAGGCTGTAGAGCAAGGAGCCGAAGCCTCATTCATTATTAGTAGTATCCGTATATGGGACGGGACATATTGAAGATATCATTATTCCCCGGCGTAGGTAAAAAATCAAGTGAAATCATTTGAGGTTTGTGGTGTCTTCTTTATGAGGCGGGTATGCGAGGTTCTCTTTATGTACTGACGAAGCGAATAGTGCACAATTAGTATCTATTATTGCATATATTAAACAATGCAGGATCGAGACATGGTGAGGCAGAAGATGTTAGAATTTTCCTTTTCAAGGGAGCCTAACCTGCGCTGTACTGCCTCGAGTACTATACCTTAGGCATTGCAACTGGCACTGTAAAGAACTACTTCATGGCTTCAATTCGAAGTTGCAATAAAGTAACGAGTTTCGAGAACAATGCGTGCCTCGTCATAACAACAGTCAGTTGCTTCTGTTGCGGGAGGCGGGAAGGCTGTGTCATATGTCGATAAAGGCTAGTGAGGCCCTTTATGAAACACTTCATCACTTGCAATTTATTGGCCCTCTACCTTAGCCATGAAATTTTCTTCCAGGTGATTGCTGTTAAGGTATTCGTGAAGTATGTATAGATACTATACATGCCGCGCTGTTGTGTTAACAGCCATGAGCAGCGTTTTCTAGACGCCTGTTTCAGAGAACAGTGAAATTAAGTAGTTGCTAACCTTTTCATACAATAAGCGCACCTCATTAAGTCTTCCTTTTAAGCAGTAATAAGGTTGCCACATTTGACTAGACCAATTTAACAGAATAATAAGAACCATGATGATAGCTAATTCACTGGGCAGTGCCCTTGTAACATGGATTTGTAATGTTGACACCAAATACAAGACATTCCTTCCATGTAAAATGCAATTTCTTTCATATATAAGTACTAAGAGAATGTTAAGTGTTTAGTGGAGCATCGTACTTAACTTCGTGTGTTGAATTTGCAGACATCCTTTTTACACAAAATTTATGGGCAGCCATAGCGGATTTACACATTCCAAAACCAGTATATCCTTTCAACGCTACTCAGCTTGCGATATCCAAGCCGCAAACTTGCACGATTCACATGGTGTCAAAGAAGAAACTGCGGTTCAGGTACAACAGCAGAAAGAAGACGAAACATCCTTCAACAAATTTGGCTCGAGCCACCGATACCCCGAGCATGCGTGTAGAAAACGAGCGCGCACGGCAGCTTAGTGAGCCGAAGTGAGCAGCGTCCTGGCTATAACGTCACTCGCGAGAGGGCGCCAATCCAACTTCTCGTCACTCATGCAATGAGTGGAGATAACAAGCATAACATAAGTATAGCTGCTCCTCACTCTAAAAAAAGGCTCCTTTTCACCATTTCTGAAACCAGCTAACTTGTATTCTAATGCCCTTTTTTGCTGGCACTGCTACACCACTTTGTTCACACTGTCTGTACACATGTGTGTTTAAGTGTTTGCATGCTTTTGGGCTAGTTGGTGCACGGTTGGGCATGGACACCCAATACATTGAGCAAAAACATGTTCAGAAGTAATGCATATAGTGCTCTAAACTTACAAGTCTCTCTCAACAGAAGTTTGTCTAATTTTTCTTCACAGGTACCTCTGTACCAGCCACCTAAACCAAGACCCACTGGAAATGTACTTCAGCTGCATCAGACAGCGCGGTGGATGGAACAATAACCCATCAGCTTCACAGTTCCGACATGCTTACCGCAAGACTCTTGTCCATGCAGTAGTCGCATGTTCGATGAATGCCAATGTAACACCACAGCTGGAGGGTATCTGCCTGCCCAGGAGTCAGGCACACGCCAGTGGCTTTTTCACTGCACAAAGCGATGACAAAGGCAACGCAAGCATGAGCACACACTGCAGCACTGGGCAACCAACAGCGACTCTCACAGAAGCTGTAATCGACCACGATTACTTTGCTTTAAGTGAATATTCGGGAGAAGTAGTACAGTACATTGGTGGGTATGTTGTCAGAAGCATTACAAAGAAGCTCTCATGTGCAGAGTGTGCTGCTCTGCTTGTGTCTGACACTGTGCACAGCTTGCTGACAACTCTGAAAGACAATGGTGGCCTTATTGAACCTTCAAAATTTGTTCACGCTGCATTACATGCCTCTGAGTGCGTCATGCGTCAGCACACTGATGTGGACAAGGAAAGCATTGAGACACTAACACTCAAAGCATTTCAAGAGTTTGCTCACCTGAACACCAACATGCTTCAGCAAATACAACACTATCATGAAGAACCACAACACATTATCAACCTTGCAAAAGTGCTGCAGGCCAAATATGCAGCACTGCGACTGCGAGCTATTGGCCGACGAATCACTGAACAGAGCAGAGGGGCATATATAAGGCATGTAATGACGAAACGCATACTGTTCCTGCATCAGTAGGAACATGTGTAAGCATCCTCAAAGCATCAGTGGCTGCAAGCTGCACATGTGAACCGTTTCAATAATGCTATTGAGAGGACACAGATAAAAGTAAGGGAATAATATCGGACTAACAAAATCAAAGATACTAAACAAGACTGTCTCACACAGGCCAAGATCAGTGGTGGTGTGAGCAATGTAGTGTTCAGCATGATCTACGTGCCATAACCACCGTATGATTATGAGGCACGCCGTAGTGGGGGACTCCAGGTTATTTTGGACCACCTGGGGTTCTTTAACGCACACCTAAATCTAGGTACACGGGTGTTTTATGCATTTCGCCCCCATCGAAACAGATCTGACCAGTGTGAAAGTTTCACATAAGCTACCACTTAAAAAATGCACCTCGCACATAAATGCATAGACAATGCAAGGACTCCTCCTTTCTTGCTAAATGAATGGTCATCGACTAGCTAGCTTGACATTCCAGTGTTGATGTGTTCATGTAACAATGGAATGCCAAGAATCATGCAGACAATGCGCAAAACTTACCCATCAGTTACAGCATTGCATCATGTTGGACAGCATAAGGCAATGGTGCAAGGAGTGTGGCTTTTCTGATGAAGATGGCGTTTCATCGCATCCAATTATCACCCCGTAGTCTCAATGGGGAGGGCATGAGCGAAACCGTGGTCACTGAAGGCATACTAGGTTGGTGCGCGACATTTCAATGCTGACACTGTAGTGGAGCTGGTAGCGTGAATTCTGCACCACTGGAATGAACAAAATGAATTTTTTTTACTTTGCTTTCGGGAACGATAATTTCATGCGTACCTACACTCATCTGCAACGCATGACAACTTGACTGTTTATTAACAAGTATAAAATTCTGCTTGTAATACCTTGTTTTTTTTTTTTTTTTGCACACCTTGTTGAGATGTTGTACTTGAGGATTAGTGTTTCTTTGTTTTTTCATAAGCAAAGCCATTTCCTTCATTGATTGTACTTTTATGCAGCCACAACTACGCTCTACTTCTTATTGTAGGCTGTACCTTACATTACTTCGTAAACAATTATGCCACTTCATTACAGTTACACTACATCACAGAAAATGTGAATTGAGGTCACTGTGACAATTTCATTTGCATACCTGTGCATGTGTTATTGTGGAGTGTTGGACTACGCCTATGTGACCCACCAG
This sequence comes from Dermacentor silvarum, assembly GCF_013339745.2. NCBI lineage: Eukaryota > Metazoa > Arthropoda > Arachnida > Ixodida > Ixodidae > Dermacentor > Dermacentor silvarum. The sequence continues at coordinate 8,302,095 of NC_051164.1, read as the reverse complement.
AAACCGGTTACAGCACAAGCTACTTCGTACAGATGCAGATAAATCATTACAGAATTGAGCACAACCTGTAATGCAGTTATACGTGATGCATACTCCGAAGGTACACCTTCAATGTCTGTCACATGTATGTTACATGTGTATTCTGCATGAATGTTGCAGCTTCACTGCATATCACCAATGTATATTACCCCTAAGTGCCCCTTCATAGCACTTCTGTCGCCATTTCAAAGTGATATATGTTGTATAGGGCGTAACACTTATTTTGTGCGCAAAGTTCAAAAGCTTATTAGGTTATTCCCGTGGGCCTAGGAATAGGTCCACAGACTATATGGAAGTGCTATTGTGCACAGTTTTCTTCTTTTGTTTTCTGAGCATGAGGTGTGAAGTGTTTTATTAAGTGTTACGAGTTCTACATTGCTGTTTTCTTGTAGGCTCTCGTGTTCTTTCAAACTTTGGTGATACAGAACAAACTAGCAGAACACTGTGATATGTACTACAATTCGAAATGTGGGTATGTTTCACAGATGACAACAGAGTTACAGATGGTGATCTTTCCTTGCAATTTTCTTGGATCTGTAGTACTTTTACACAACCTACTCCATTTACATATGAGTATAAGCATCTGTACACTGTATGGAGGCTACTGCCTTACATAGTATTTGTTAAATGACTGTTCTATCTGTGTTGTACCTTCAGTGTTTGGCCCCTGTTGGTTACATGTAACATCGGTATTTTACCACGGCGTTATAAACAACTCAATATGTTTTACTTGCGCTGAGCCGGTGCAACGTGTGACACAGGAAACACTTGTCATGATTCTATGATAAATTACACTAGAGTTACACCTATTTATGAAAACAGTTCTGATAAGCGTAATCACATTTATATTGCTGTATTTAGCACGTGAAATTGCTCCATGAATATGCGCTGGCTTGCATTTTCTGCTCACTGTAAGTATGCTTAGCAAACTCGCTGTCCAGTGTGATCAATGTGACAGAGCTTACAGATTTGACCACTTATAACATTAACAACAGGACTATTAGTGGCGTCTCTGCTGAAAGGACTTAAGGCAGACCAGAGCGAGAAAAGTATGAAGTATTGGAGCTGTACATTTCTCCAATTAATACATTTTTTTTTACAGTTTATTCTTGCTTTGCGTACTTTAGCAATTATATAGCACTGTTTTTTAGCCGAGTCTTAAATAATGATTATCCACATTTTGCCACTTCATCTTCCACCACCATCACCTCATCCTCAAGACCTTGCTTGTCCCATACCAACACATTTAGACCCAGTTTCTTTCCTTGAACAATTAAAACATAAAATGCCTTACCCAGTGCTAGCCTTTTATTACCGGCTGGTACATATGTACATGATCCAACAAATTACCCTTTTGTGCAAGCATGTATACATTTCTGTAGTTAACTTGTATCTATGTTATCTATGTCTCGCTGTCATCATTCTTGTTAGTAGTTTCTGTGGCTTTTCACTCTTGATTTTATTGTCGTTTTTTAGTTTTCATTATTTGTGCACTTGTTTCCAATACTTTCTGTTTGCCATTTCTTTGTATGTATAGTTATAATGCTCATAAGTGTGTTTCTCCACATTCGTATGTTTTGTTCTAGTAAATTTTCAATTATCACAGCATGTACTCTCCAATGTCTGCTTTAGCACCAGCGCAAGCCGAAGTATGTCTCAATGAATAAACCCCCGTATGAACTGCACACAACAATTCCAGCAATCATGATAAAAGCTCTGGCTGCACCCTACATACCCACAGTCTTTCATTTGAAGCAAACACCGACACATGAATGTTACCGTATATTAAATTAACTTGCCTAAAACCAGTGCAAAGCTTCTTTTTTTACTCAACCTCTCAAGCCACTGGAGAGGTGCATTTTTTGCGTAAGCAGAGGCAACCCTGTAGTCGCAGACATTGCAGTTAGGGCACTGATTTATTTCACATAGCTGCTGCTACTTGATTTCTATCTTTGCAGATATCACATTCACACGTGCATAATTTAAATGTAAAGATTACATTTCTTAGCATTAATTACTCAACCTTGTGAACAAATGTGTAATGATACCTGTCTAATGCATACTTCATGTATCTTATACAACTATGCGTAGACATCCAAACAATACAGAAGTTCGCACAGATATGGAGCTTCAAGTGATGAACAGTAGTCGGACAAGGAATCTCATTAAAACGAACATATCGACAAGGGGTCTCGTCTTCATCAGTGTAGCAACTGCTTTCCTAAGCAGTGTTTTTATGTACATGTGTCTCTCTCCCCTACCCTCAATGGGGGAGGAGAATAAGCCAATGCATGGTAGCCAGTAAACCAGTAGTGTACATATAAGCAGTAGCATTAATTATTTGTTTATACTGAGTACTATTATCATTACTGTTATATTTTTGTGGTCTTACACCTGGTTATGCCAGGGCTGTTCATAACCCCGACACTGATTTATTTCATCAATTTGCTGTATTCATCAGTCAGCTGCTATTATCTTCTTACTTTAGCATTGTCAGCATCTATCTTGCAATGGAACTTCTTCTATGGGCTGCTAAAGTCGCTAGCATGCATGCTTTGTGCAAGTGCCCTTCCCTCAGAATATAATAAAATTACAAGGCAAGCACTAATCAAATCAAAATGAAGACTGACACCAGTATTATTACAGGTGCCAGTGTACAGTTGTCTACAGAGATAGCCTAGTAATGTGTCACATTCAGCTAGTATCCACATACCTTGGCAAAACAGGCCTCACTTGTGTGCCACGTTGATGTGCCAAATGCAAACATCTGAACTACTTCGTCCCCATTAGACAGGCTTTTCCTAAAATGCAGAAAACGATGCTGCAAACCAGGTGTGCCATACATAGGAATGTACTTGTACAAGGCCGCAGAACAAAAAATGTGGTCATGCCAAATGTACTTAATGAAACGCAAGAAGGAGAAAAGGGAACCACAACTGATCATCACATTAGGTTTCTTAAATAACAGAGAGGTATATACAGCTACTTGTATGCCAATAAGAATTGTAATAACTGCCTGTTTTGTACGTCATCAAAGAGGAATGCTGTAATAGTTGCACTGGCGAATGTTGGCAGTAGTGCTATCAGGTATTATGCTCTTGTGGTGCTACTATACCACGTTTTAAAAGAGTTGACTGTTGGGCTAGTTGGTATTTTGACATAAGAACCATCTTGAAATGCAGCGCAACGCAGCGCTGCATTTGCAGCGCCTGTGTTCGTCTTCCTCTCTGTTGTGCCGCATTTCAAGATTGTTCTTATATCGCATGTCCTTGTGTTTTCTTACTTTTATTTAAACCAATGCAGTAGTGAGAAGCCCCACCTGCATTAAGCGTATAAATGTGTTTTGCACAATAACATTCTGCGGTTACAGTGCATTCGTCACTAGATTATTCAGTGTTCCCTTCCTAATTCTGTCTTACTGTGTTTTGCAAGCAAACCAAAAAACTGCTTGATTGTCCTATTTTCCTTTTGCTACGATTCCTTCAACTGTCAATCTTATGTAAACCCTGGCAACATTACAAAAATGAATGACTACAGCGACACATATACACACTGCATTTTTGTTAATACTCTAAACTAAAAAGTATAACGTCATGCGGACATTAACCAAGTTAAATTGCAAGGAGCAATGACAGCACGACACCACCACACACTTCCAGGTTTTGCAATGCACCAATTTTATGAGCAAGGAAGGTCAACCTCATTACTATAGTGTTTTTCTTTCTTCATCTGAGCTACAGTATTTGAAACGCACCATTTTCTTTTTCAGTTATCACATGCAACATTCTTCCGTCAGTCAAGTGGCACTGCGTTAGTAAACTAGACAGGAAAGTAAGAGCAATCACAAGCTGAAATATAAATGAAAGCTGCAAGCTTTCATATAATTATAAATGTTGTGCGCCGGAAACGTATGCTGCATACCCCCATAATCTAACGAACGTAGGTGGTACGGATTTCTATGGGCTCGTGTAAAAGCGAGCGTACTTGACACACTACAACGGAACCACAACCGATCAGACATCCCACACGAAAGCCATCACTAGATGCAGTATCGCGACGCGTTACAATGATCGCATACGCCGGCCCGATCAGTCATCCCAGGAATTTTAATGAAATCCGCCACTGAAACTTATTTGTGGGGATATGCCACGTTTTCTACGTGCTTTAAAGGTTTTAAGCAGAGATGTGCGTAGTACTGTGCTTTAAAAAGAATTATGGGGTTTTACGTGCCAAAACCACGACATGATTATGCGGCACGCCGTAGTGGGGAACTCCGGAAATTTGGACCACCTGGGGTTCTTTAACGTGCACCTCAATCTAAGTACACGGGTGTTTTCGCATTTCGCCCCCATCGAAGTGCGGCCGCCGTGGCCGGGATTCGATCCCGCGAGTACTGTGCTTGTATGTTACCTTCTTTTCGATCTTCTGAAGTTTCATAAAGCGGCTAACGCTACGGCGTCAACCTAACACACTTAACAAAGCAGGGTCAAAACAGTCAAAACACGTTCTCTCACCTTTTACGATGCCGTCGCTTTCTCGTCAGGGCTTCGTCAACACGCCGCGACACAAGCATCGTTCCAGCCGCTAGCTCAGCACGCTATCGCCATAGAATAAAGAACCCTACCGCTACTTCGAGCCATAGAGAAAGAAAAAAAAGTTATTTTTCTTTCTCTATGTTCGAGCGACCAAACAGAGAGCTCGAGAGTTTTGCGCCGCACTGCCCCACTGCGGATTGTAGCAACTGCGTTGGAGCAAAACTAGCGAAACCAAAACTGACAAAAAAATACCTGTAGACTAGTTCGCCAGTCAACAAAGTACCAATCCGTAGCCTGTACTTCCCATCATTCCCATGATAGTTGAACGATCGCAGCGCCACATTGCCCTCTAGTTATAGTAATATGAAACTCTATGCTCCGGAGGGAATCATCGGACCTCCCGCTTAAGGGGACGCTAGCACAAACGCGTTAGAAACGTGCAGTACTCTCTAGTAAGGGGGAGCGGCCACAGCGTCTTACGCAGCCGTTTACACATGCCGGAACGTGCACCGCGTTTGCCGACGCCATCGCATGACTGCTGATAGAGTATACCCCCCGTATTCATAAACGCTCCTCGACTTGAACTTGACTTGCCACCGCCTTGGGCAGCGCGTTCGAAACGCGTTGAAGGTAAGGCGGAGAGGCCACAGCTTCTTACACCAGCTTCTTACACGGGCCGTAACGCGCTAGCACAAACGCGTTAGAAACGCGCTAGAAACGCGGCCTTTCGTTAATGTTGGGTATTTATTGCCATCGTGGTGCGTGTGTCTGTGTGCGCTTCGTGTGCGCTTCGTGGCGTAGTGGGCTAACGCCGCGCGCTCGGAAGCGAGGGGTCCCTGGTTCGATTCCGCGCTACGGACACAACTACGGAATTTCTTTTCTCATTTTTCTCAGACTGGTTACACACTACTACTACTACGACGGGGACGGAACGGGTGCCGCTATAAGGAGCTTCGCTCCTAAAAGCAAGCGCTTTAGGAGAGGAGGCGGCGGAGGAAAGAGTAGATGGCGGTACTTTTTTTTATAGGGACTTTAGTTTTGCCGCTAGTGTGTATGTGCCATTATAGTAGAAATACTCGCGCAGAATCACAGACGCGGCCGCCGTCCACGCCCCCTTGTGCACAGCACGAGCGCTCGTGCTGTGGTTCGGACCGGCGGCTGCCTCGGCTCCTGATTTTTCTTCGAAAAGGTGAGGTTTTTCCCATTCGGCCTTCGGAATTTTTTATCGGGCTTGTTTTTTAACGTGCCCGGGTTTGATTCGACGCGAAATTGGGGTTTTTCGGGCGATTTTTCGCCTTTTCTCGCCATAGCCTGCCGTCGGCCGGCATCCTGCTGTTAGACAAGGCCGCTGCTAGTGTGCGCAGCCATGTCTGAGACGAGGGATGCGCAGGACGCCCTGCCATCCGGGCGCGACCCTCTTGATGGTGACAGGTCGGCGCGCTCGGACGGTTCGAGCGATTCTGTGTTTTCTGCAGATGGTGACGCGATTCTTCGCGGTGCGGAGTTGCCGGGGCGGAGGAAGCGTGATCCGCTGGCCGGGGAGGTACCCACTACCGTCATTTTACCGCCTGCTGACAAGGTCCATAGTCTTCCGCCTTCGATTTGCGGAACTTCTGTTTCCACTTTTCAGCCGGGGTCGGATCAGGTGATCACTGCCACTATGCATCGCATTGCTGACAAGCAGCAACAAATAATGGACCTGCTCTTTCATCCCAATTGTAAGATACCCAATAGCCAACGGTCGCAGATCATTACGTGGCTCTCGGAGATTGTGCAGGAGTGCTCTGGGCTGCGATCGCGCAAACAGCTCGCTTTCCGCACGTTCGGTTTGACTGCTACGTCACAATGTGGGAAATCTGCGGTACCGCCCCGCTGTCTTTGACGGCCGCTGACTCAATCACAATTCTGATCAATCCAGAGACGGCAAGCGAAGGAACGGAAAAGCGAGCTGTTTGCGCGATCGCACCCCTGATGTGCGCTCGATTGCCGCGCACCAGTCGGGTCGCGTCGATGAGTTGCGCGACCAGCTCCGACAGGAGAGGCGCTCGGCCGGTGGCGCATTGCCGCCTACTACGCAAACAGCCGACCCGATCAGGACGTACGTGGCTGCTGCTCATCTTGGCATGCAAATGCGTTGACATCGACGAACCTGCCGCCAACAGCGATGGCTCCCGGAGATGTACCTCGCACAGACCCGGACTTGACTGTTCCGCCTCCTCGCGACTTTGGTCCCAGGCGAGATCATGCTTTCATTATGTTTTTGACGCCCATTGCTCCGTCCGCAGCGCCCGCGCGGGACGTCGCGGCACTCCTTAAACAAAACATAGATTTGGTTGCTGAGGGCATCGGGGATATCAGTCCACGCCACACGCGTTTTGGTTTGACGGTCGTCACAAATGAGCAAGAGTCTTTCGACCGCCTTAAGAGTGCGTTTGAACGCAATCCAGTCACCTATACCGCATTATCGATTAAGGTCGCCGAAAAAAGGCGTCCACATGTTAGCTTATCAGGTGTTGATCCTGATGTAGGTGCACACGGCCTGATTGCCGCGATCAATGCTCGGAACCCGACTACCCACCTTAGTCCTGACCCGTGTAAAGTGCGGGTCTTCTTTCGGGAAAGATCCGGCAATTTCAGGCATGTCCTTGAAGTGGACGCGGACGCATTCCGCTCGCTTATGGCGCGCGGAAGAATATTGATTGGCTGGACTTCTGTCACGGTGCGCGAGGATGTTCACATCCCGACATGCACGTACTGCGCCACGTATGGACACTCTAAACGTGGGTGCCCGCACAGGATGGACCCTTCGAAGGCACTCTGTACAAAATGTGCCGGCGCTCACCTCGCGGAAGCGTGCTCCGTTCGAATGGGGGACGCGGTGGTGTGTTGCGCGGAGTGCCGGCGGGCGGAGCGGGCGTCGTCGCACCCGACGGGAGACGCGCGGTGTCCAATTTTACTGGAGCGCGTTGCGCGGATGCATGCGCACTAATTATGACTAATGCGACACTTATCCCCTTTCCTGGTACCTGGGGGGTTGCGCGGTTGCGTTTGTCAGTTCCTTTAACAGGTGGCTTCTGGATCTGCCCGGTCGATCTATTTTGGCCGCTCTGTTTTTTGGCAACGTTTGTTGGCAGCCGCGCGGCCCCCTTCCCTCTCCGGCGGGCGGGTGCGCCCCTCTGGCCTTCTCTGCTCCTGTGTGTCACCTTTTATTTTCCAATGTCATTCTTTTCTCTTCCCTCTTCCATTACTCACCTTTTTCCTTTTTTTTCTTCTTCTTCTCTTTTATTTTCTTTTGTATCTGTTGTTTCTGTTCTCCCCAGTTACCCTCATCTCTGAGCAATTAAGTACTCTAGTGCGTTCTTCCCCTTTTTTCTCTCTCGCACTCCGTTTCCCGCTACAACACCACACTCTATGTACACAAATCTTTCAGCACCCTTTCCTTCTTACCTCAGCAGCCGAGCATTTTCCTAGCCCGGTGTTAGCAACGGGTATCGCATATTATGGTGGGTGCACATGGCTGTGGCGCCGCGGGTTTGCACTCACGTTACCGTTCTCTGACATCGACAATGAATACCAACACACCTATTAAATTTCTGCAGGCAAATCTTGCTCATTCCAGACAACCTACCCAGCTTCTGTCCGACTTCATCACACAGCATCAAATTGATTTCATCATTCTCTCCGAACCTTATACACGTCGTAACTCCCTCCCACACCTTCCCCATACGCATATTACATACGCCTCTCCCGTTAATCCCCGTCTGGCTCTGTTAGCGCCCAAAAATACCTATGGCGTGTTTTTAGTACACGCCCACTCCTTGTATGTTGTTATCACCTGTGCCGCCCCTTCCGTTTCGTTTCCGGTGGTTGCTGTCTATGCCCCACCGCACGAACCTCTTAAACCGCTCTTTGACGAGCTTCTACTCCACCTGTCCCGGATCACGATGCCTTTTGTTATCATGGCAGGTGATTTTCATGCTAAACACCGACTCTGGGGTCCTGTGGATGGTGACGCCCGTGGCGCGCAGCTCGCGCAATTCACTGCGGCAAATAATCTCATAGTTCTAAATGACCCCCGCTCGCCACCTACCTTTCAGTCTCACCTCGCGGAAAGCTGGATTGAGGTTTCTTTTGCGTCCGTTCCTCTCGCCTCTTGCGGGTATAGCTGGGCAGTAGAGGACTCCGAAACTCTATCTGACCACAAATTCATTCAATTTTCTTTTTTCTGCCAACGCAAACCTAAACATAAACGTCTGACCAAATCAGGCACATCGGCTCTCTTGCAGACATTTATCAATTTGCCCTGGTTTACCATGGTGCAGAGGACGACTCTGCGCTCGCCGGAGGCGGTCGACTTGGTTATAGCCAAGTTTTACGCCATCTTCGACCGCCTCTGCCGCGCGAATTCTCGTTGGGTAACACCGCGCCCACAGTCGACTAATTAGTGGTAGACCCCCGCGCTCACTGTTGAAAGAAAACGCGTTCGTGCCCTCCGCCGGCAGGGGCGTAGCCAGAAATTTTTTTCGGGGGGGGGGGGGTTCATCGGCCCGACCGGGGGGGGGGGGGGGGGGCAAGCGTCTGTTTTCCTCTACGTGACGTGATCGATAATAAATATCGGTAGTTTAAGCAGACTCTATGCTTGGATATCAAAGACATGGGACCCCCCCCCCCCCCCCCCTCTCGCGTGTGTGTGTGCTTGTGAAGAAATTAAGTAAAAAGTAATGTAAGCTCAGTAAAATACAGTAAGCACGACAGGTACAGTGGGCGTTTGGAGCAACCGTCTCTCATCGCGCCACTGAATGGACCAGTCTTCGAAAACGCATCATTGAGATGACCCGCCCGATTGGAGAAGCCATCATTAATTGTTAATCTCCGTTAAGCGTAGATGGCGACGTCCTCGTCGGGGCGAAGTGCGTTTCACAGGTCAAGGACGGCTATACATGTGAAAATGCACGTGTTACCAGGCTATACCTACTCCCATAGCAATAGCTTGTTCGCTGCGTCTTTGCGCTAGAAAACTTAAATACGCGCAAAAACGAGTAATGCTTTTTTTTAGGAAGCTTTCGTCGCCTTGCATTTCCTGCGGCAAGTGCATGGGCCGCTGTGTCTTCCGCTGTGTGCGAGCGTGCAGCCGTCATTTGCCTTTACGTCAACAGATTCAGAATTGTACAGAATATTTCACCGCACTGCATAGTTATGGCATGTGTACGCATTCTAAGTAGTGCGTGCGAGTCATTTCTGCTTCACTTAGGCCGGTGCAAACAGGAAGCGGCCTTGTACGTCACAGAATCTCGACTGATTGGTGTACTAGTGATGCAGGAATGAACTCCGGTCTTGTTCAGTGCATAGTGCACATAATCAATTTCTCAGGACGCGTGAATTCCGACGAGAACTGTCAGCGCCTGCAACAAGAGTTTACTTACGCTGTACTGCGCACAGCAGTAGTCCATGCTTGTCGGCTGTCTGTTTCATGCATTCTGTTGCGAGTCGGTGGAATTTCACTGCTGGCATCAACCCTTGCGTGTGTACATTGCTGTTTTGGGATTCCACAACACAACAGCAACTACCACCCTTTCGTAATTGCTGGTTTGGGATTCAGCAACACAACAGTATACTTAACAGCCTTCCGTAGGGGCGCAATCGCAAACGAGAGGCGTTTTGCGCTGCAGACTATTACCCCTGTCAGACGGGCATCCGCAAACTCCTTTTAACTCCCTCGTCTTTATGTTGAGGGAGATGCATGCGATGTCACACGGTCGCCCTTCCACTTAGGGAGTTTAACGGAGCTTTTGGTCAAGGGAGATCGGCGATCTCCCTCAGCGGCTGATGGGAGTACTCTCGTGCCCAGGCTTGTTGTGTGTCGAGTGTTTTTCAAAACAGTTCTGTTGAAATAAATAAACGTTCAAGTGCAAATCAGCATACTCGCCATGCCGCAAAGGAACACAGAGAAGCACATGGTGGCTAGCGTCGCTGTCAGCACTGCTATGTTTAGCGAGTGCACTTTGATTTTTAGCGAGGTGTATGTTTTTCGCATCAAATATAATAAATAGTGTTTTTTATAGAAGGAGCGTTAATTATAATAGCTACGAGCGTAATTAGAAGTTACATTTTTGTAATTCTACAAACATCAAACGCCGCTGATAGCGCCTCTGGCGGCTTCTTATGAAAACTTGTTATTGGCCGTGTGACACGGCCACAACTTCCTTAAGGTCGAACTCCCTTAGGAAGTTTCGCGCTCCCTTATCCTAAAGGAGTTTGTGGGTTCCCGTGTGACACGGGTATATGACTACGTTCACACTTGGGAAGCGGCAAGCGGGTGGAGAGGCCAAAGCGGCCGGAAAGGCCAAAGCGGCCGGAAAATCTTTTCCGCGCATGGCCAAGTTCACATTTGTTTTGCTACCACCGCGGCCGCCGCTGCCGCTTTCGTCCACATCCATCTAGTCTGCGTACGTTTGTCGGCGTGGTGGCGCTCATTATCGCATTATTTCGAGCGGTATGTTCATTCACCTGCCCACCCGTCATCAAAAGTGATCATCTTGCGCAATTTCGCGTGTCATCTGCGACCTTCGGTAAGTTCCTCGTTGGCGTTCCGTAATTCTCCTCACACGGGCGCGGTAGCGCTGTGTCACAGGTTGCAGCCTAGGCGTGATTATATTTCTTTAATAGCTTTTATTTACAAGTTGTAATAACATTCGATCATTTCGTATTATTTTCGGCGCCTCCAGGACACGAAAGCGGCAACGGGAACACCAAAGCTAAAACCCGGGCTGGCCCTTGTGTTGAGGTTCGCCGAAGCCTGCGCGTCCTACGTGAGAACTACGCTCCCAATCTATCGTCGCGACGAGAAAAGCACCCCGCGACTTCTGCAACATACCGTGCACGTGCGAGGAGAATTATGGAGCGCCAACGAGGAATCTGCCTAACTATTGTCTGCCGTGGAAGTGGAAGAAGAAATGGCTTTTATACTTCTACCTAGTTGTTTTCTAGAAATGGACAATGAATAAACGGAAGACGCGGACACCTCGGAAACGGCGGTGGTGGGTTTGCTTGGCTTTGCTAAAGTGTTAGAAGTTGGGTCACGCCAAGCCTTCGTTGCCGCACCTCCTGTCGCGCGACGTTGATTACGATCGCGAGTATTGCTGACAGTACGTTTTAGTACTTCTCTTGTCGTAGAGCAAGGGGTGGTTCTTGATCGCGTCGATCAGCATTGCGGCCTACACTTTTGGTGCCATGTTCAATGTTACAACCGGAAGTTTACATGCTAGTGTAGCTTCCGGTCGAGCAGAACGACTTTCCGCCACGTTTCCGCTTCGCCATGGCGAAAAAATCGGTCCGAGACCAATTTGGCTCGCCGCCTGTTTTTCTGCCTGTTTTGCCGCCTAGGCGGGCGGATTTTTGCAAGATTTTGCCGCTTCCGCCAGCTTCGAGACCAAGTTCCTACGCGAACGCGGCCTAACCGGTACCTGAAGGGAAGCGGCGGAAATGTATACCGGAAATTTCGACCACCTGGGGACTTTAACGTGCACCTAAATCTAAGTAAACGGGCCTCGAGCATTTTCGCCTTCATCTAAAATGCGGCTGCCGCATTTGTTGCTTCATTTGCTGCGCATTTGTTGCGCATTTGTTGTTTCAGAATGCGGCCGCCACATTCGCGCCCAAAACCTCACAGAGTGTCAAGGCCTTGACAAACGCCGTGACAGTTTTTTTCCATATGCAGACATGATTCGCTGTAAATTACCAACCCAAACGGAAGCGCCCAGGAATGAAGGTGTGAAAGTAGCACCGGTTTCTGGAAATATGTCAGCGCGAAGCGACGAGAGCAAAGGGTGGGTTAGTGGGGGGGGGGGGGGGGGGTGCAAACCCCCCCCCCCCCCCCCCTTGGCTACGCCACTGTCCGCCGGCGTTATCAAAGAACCACCGACCCTTCGTTCAGACGGACGTTTAAAGACAGTTATTATGCCGCTCATGGAAATTACAAAATGAATATTGATCGGGCCAAAACAGCAGCTTCGAAGTGCCTATGTTCCGATCTCTCTAAACGCAAACTATTCGGCCTCCCCTTTCGCATCTCGTTTGGCAAAACTCCTAACAGTCAGCTTCCCTCACTCCCCTTACCTAACGGACAGTATACGTCCAGCGTACTGGACTCCACCCGTTTCCTGCTTTCCGAACAAATTTCTGTTGATTCTTGCTCGACGGACGACGAACATCATGGCCGCTTGCGCAGTATTGCGAATACGCCTTATTCGGTGCCAATTCCGGACCTTCCTTTTACGATTGGCGAGGTTGAACAGGCGCTGAATTCAGGGAACTTAAACGCCGCACCTGGTCTTGATGGGCTCACTCTTCTCATGCTCAAAACACTCTCGCTATCACCCGTCCTTTTTTCTCTTTCTATTCAATCAGTGTTTACGGTTCTCCCACGTCCCTTCCTATTGGCGTAACGGTCGAATTATTTTCATTGCGAAACCCAACCGCCCTCTTGATTCCCCCTCCTCATACTGCCCTATCGTTATGAATTCGCTTTTTGGTAAAATTTTGGAACGTTTAATAAATTCGCGCCTTTATTTTTTCCTCCACTCCCACAACCTTCTTCATAAGAATCAATTTGGCTTTACGCATGGGAAGAGTGCGCCTATTGCTTTGTACCATCTTAGGAGAACACTAGCGGCCTTCAAAGATAAAAAATTGCACGCCGTACTGATTGCTCTCGATTTTAAGGGCGCCTTTGACAGCGTCTGGCATCCTGCAGTGTTGCACTTTTTGCGGTCCCATAACTGCCCGGCTAACCTTTACTACCTTCTTAAATCCTTCCTTACCGATCGCAGAGTGATTTTCCGTTCACGCGCAGGTGAAGTGTCCGCCGCTTCAACTTTGGGCAGCCCCCAGGGGTGGCCCATAAGTCCACTGTTGTGGAACATCATCATTTATGGCTTGTTAGAACTCCCCTTCCCCGTTGACGTGTTTGCACAAGCGCACGCCGATGACACGGTTGTGGTGATTTCGGCACCCAACCACCTGGAGAATAGCAGCTTGCTTGGCTAGTTGGTTCATTGCAACTCGTGTAACAGCGCGAATTGTCGTCACTTCCTTGTTATTTTTCGCGCTGTTACACGAGTAACCACCTGGAGTTGGAAGTGAAATATTCCATCGCGCTCGGCCTGATCTCTGCCTGGGCGCACCGCGCCAAAGTAGTCATCAGTGCTGAGAAGTCGCACTTCCTATACTTCTCGAACAGTCATTCAACTTCATCTGGTCGCATCCACCAACCCATTGTTCGCATGAACGGACAACCACTCAAGTCTCGGACGTACATTAAAATTCTCAGCGTGGTTTTTGACACGCACCTAACTTTCAATGAACACCTCAATTATCTTCGGACCAAATCAGATCTTCTTTACTCCCGTCTCCTCCTCTTTCTCAGAATGCACTACTCGATGTCGCCATCTGCTCTGCGCCTTCTCTAAAAACAGGTTTTGCTACCGTCTCTTACATATGCATCTCCAGTTTGGTTGGCGACATTTCCTACCTCACAGTTTAAGTCAAAATTCTATCCATTCAGCGTACACTGCTCTTAAAAATCACCGGCACATTCCGCACAACGAGAACATCATCTCTACAAGTCCTGGCAAATACCTTACCACTCCCCATAGAATAATATCGTTTAAATGCCCAATTTTCACTATTTACGCTCAAAGCCGTTACCTTTTAAGGCCCTACCACTTACTACCCGCAGCAAATTCAATTCCCTCTTAATCCCTGGGACATTCACCCCAGCTGGAAACACCGCTTCATTTTTCATCGCCTCCACATTCATGAGGTGCCCACATTAACATCACTCCCAGTCTACCATCTCTACACGGATGGATCGTACACACCACATTCTTGTGGTTCGGCATTTATACTTTTTAACCTTCACGGACAGCTTACGAAAGTTGGCAGATACAGAATCATTGGTGCCACAAGTTCCTATATAACGGAAACGATTGCACTTTTAGAAGCTCTTACGTACATCCGCACTCTGTAGAACAATACCCCGGTCAACATATATTCCGACTGTTTATCGTTATTGACTGCACTAACCTCCCTCACTACCACTAATCCGTATGTCTTTCAAGTCAAGAAACTCCTGCTATCAATTGGTCCGCTCCGTCCCGTGGCTCTTTATCATGTCCCCGTGCATAGTGCGGTCGAAGGTAATGAGATGGCTGATCTCTTTGCGAATTCTGCCGCATCGCGGGGTCTGTCTCGGTTCGTTCTCGCCTCTCCGACCACCATCAAATCACAAATGCGTACCTCATCCTATGCGCAGTGGAACGTGGCGTGGACGCGAGACAACACGGACACTGAACTATGTCTGTCCAGCATCAATAAAATACCAGTCTTTTTTCCGCCAAAAAAACCTCTCGCACATTTCATAACTGCGCACGCTAGGATGCCTTTTTATAATTTCCGGTTCAACCTCTCCCCTCACAGCAATTGTGCGTGTGGGATGCCCTGCTCAGATGTACTACACTTTTTCAACGACTGCCCTCTCACAGATCGTCTCGCCCGTTTATTAAAGGACAATTCGCAAACTATAATAACACCTAACCATTATAATGTTTTACTTAATAACAAGCGGAAGAGAGCATTAACCATTCACCTTTACCACCTTATAGCCTCCTTTACATTCCCGGCCACTTCATAATCAGCGCATGTCCGAGCGAATGCTCTAGTTTTTTTTCTCATTCATTCTCAGCTTTCGTTCCGTGCTGTCCTCTGTTATGCCAGCAAAGGTGGACCTTGGCTCCGGGGACAGTCTGGACGGAATGTCTGGCACATACCATGATCATCATCATCTTCTCTCAACTCCTTTTCGCTCTTTATTATTTCTTTGAGTCAAAGGCTCACCCCTGGGCGAGTTTTACAGGCCTTTCGTCAACGGAGCCAATGCGTCGATCCATCTGGGAGCCAGAGGCCCGGACTGGCTGTAATGTCAGGGCCTCCTGGAAGCCTTCATCATTGAAGCCAACCGAACTGTCTGGACTGTTCCTGCTGGTGTTTTTATTGCGATAGCAATTATATGGACACTCCAAAGCAGATTTCTGCCGTCGGCGTCGCCGTCGCCGTCGCCGTCGCCGTGAGGTTCCGTATGACGTCAATGGAGATGAAATCGTCGCCGCGCGCCGCCGAACGCTGTATGTGCGAGTGAAAGGGCGCGAGGGACGCGCGCTTTCACGGGGAGTGAACGCACGGCGGAGAACAAACGCGCGTTCTGTGCCGTGCTCGCTTAAGGGCTGCAGAAGTAGGCGTCTCTTTCCTCCTTTACAATCACCATATATGTAGAGCAAACGCGCCTTCTTCTGACGCACGAAAGGCCGCGGGGGGGGGGGGGGGGGCAGGGAAGGGAGGCGACGTTTAGCTGCGGCACCAAGTGCCTATTTATATCAGAGGCTCCGGCAACATTCCCCAACGCCGCACGCATTTTGTGCGAACGCGGGCAAAACGCCGACGGCGTCGACAACAGTGCTGTGTGTTGCCGGTGCTGCTGCATGACCAAGTTTGTACAGCGGATAAAACTACCATCCTTACTCCGTATAGCTCTCTACTCAGTTGCTATCGCAATTGATGCTTCGCCTTTCGGGTGAAACTGCGACAACTTTTTTTTCTCTCTTGCTTTTCTATCTGTGTTATTTTTTTCCTTTTTCTTATTCTGTTCTCTTTCTAATTGTATGTATGTTTGCGAAATACGTGTTGTTTAAAATAAAAAGCTGAGACGCGCCATGCCAGGCCAGTGCAGACACTTAGTTTACACCTTTCGACAGGACAATCCGAATGTCTTCTCCGTATTTTGGGTCGGCTCACCCTCGGCATTCCTTTTTTTTTATTCAGATTGGCTTTCCCCAAAATTTCTCTTTGGGTTACACCCCTATTCATTTTCTTTTGATTGGTTTAAGCCTGCGATACGTTGGTGGTGCGGGCTACCCTCATTTTCATTTAGTTTCTTTTTTTTTTTCGAGGGACTCACAAACAAACCCCCTTGTGCTGCACGATGTCGGTGATTTGGCCGACACGTGTCCAACTGACCAGGATCGGGTGCGCCGTGCAGGCCACGCAGCGAAAAGTAGAAAATGGCACAGACGAAGTGAGCGAAGCTCGTCACTGCTTCCAAGTGCGATGTACGCAGCTTCATCGGCCTTTCCTCGTACTTCCGCCGCTTCGTAAAAATGTAAAAATTTTGCGGCCGCAGCACGACCACTAACCGAGCTTTTGAAGAAAGACGCCCCTTTCCAGTGGGGCGATGATGCGTTCTGGCATCTCATCAACCTTCTCACAACGCCGCACGTTCTGGCCCACTTCGATCCTTCTGCGCCTACCGAAGTCCGTACTGATGCCGGCGGCCACGGAATTGGCGCAGTACTAGCCCAACGCCAGCGCGACAACGACCATGTTATCGCTTACGCCAGCAGGCTCCTTTCACCCTGCGGGCGCAACCATTCCATCATTGAGCGTGAGTGTCTGGCCTTAGTTAGGGCGGTTGCGAAGTTCCGCCCATGCTTATATGGCTGACCCTTTTCCGTTGTCACAGACCATCACGCGCTTTGCTGGTTGTGTTCACTGAAAGATTCTACAGGACAACTTGGTCAGTGGGCCTTACGCGTCCAAGAGTATTCGTATTCTGTCGTCTACAAATCTGGCCATCTACACAAGAACGCTGACTGCCTGTCTCGCTACCCGGTCAACGAGCCTTACGACGCCGACAGTAGTACCGCCAACGGCATTTTCTCTGTGTCGGCTATCGCTAATATCGCCGATGAGCAGTGCCGGGACCTATCGCTGCGAGCACTTATCGAGCGTCTGCGCTCTACACGTACCGACGCCTCCGTTCGCCAATATGTCGTCAAGGGCGGCATTCTATACCGAAGGAACTTCCTCCCTGGCGGATCTGATCTTCTTCTTGTCGTGCCCAAACATCTACGAAAAACTGCTCTTGGAGCTCCATGACGCACCCACTGCAGGGCACCTTAGGGTAACCCACATGTACGACCGCGTCCGCCGCCGCGTCTATTGGCCCGGTCTCACTCGCTCTGTCCGACGCTGTGTTGCTGCCTGTGATCCCCGCTAGCGTCGGAAAACAACTCAGGTGCTACCTGCCGGTCATGTCCAGCTGATCACCGTCGCTGTGCAACCCTGTGCAACCGTTCTTTCGTGTTGGATTTACACACTAAACATTTTCACACCCTTAAGGGTGTTCAAAGGGGTGTTTTCCGCATTAACACTCTCATACACACCGATTAGCACCCATTTTGTTAAAAACACCCTATCATAAGGGTGTATACCACACATAATGTGTGAAGTTGCTCAACGAAGGGTGTTAAATCGACGTCTGAAGGGTGTTGAAAACAAGGATGCATATGTAAATCTGGTCATAAGAACTCGTATACGTCCGCGCAATGAGCCATGTGTCTATGTATAGCATTTTTTCAAAGATGCTGATGTTACTGGTATGGCGGTCACTACAAAATGTATTACGCAGAAATGTACATACATTAACTTGCAATTTCATTAAATATCATTAGATTTAGAGCTCACTGTGATACTACAATGCAATTAGACACTTTAAATACAAACTGCAGTAGTTAATGAAAACGCGCAAGCAACATGCAAAACTGAACAAGCAACTCAGCGTGATATAAAAGACAGACACAAGAAAGGGACAAACAAAGACAAGCGCTACTCACAACTGTTTAATGCAATGGAAGGATTGTACATACATATTACTTATCAAGAAAGGGGTCAGGCAAGGAGACAGAATCCCTCCAATGCTATTCACTGCATGCTTAGAAGAAGTATTCAAGCTCTTAGACTGGAAAGGCTTAGGAGTGAGGATCAACGGCGAATATCTCAGCAACCTTCGGTTTGCAGATGACATTGTCCTATTCAGCAACAATGGAGACGAATTACAACAAATGATTGAGGACCTTAATCGAGAAAATGTAAAAATTGGGTTGAAGATGAATATGCAGAAGACAAAGATAATGTTCAATAGCCTGGCAAGGGAACAAGAATTCAGGATCGCCAGTGAGCCTCTAGAGTCTGTAAAGGAGTACGTTTATCTAGGTCAATTACTCACAGGGGACCCTGATCACGAGAAACAAATTTACAGAAGAATGAAATTGGGTTGGAGTGCATGCGGCAGGCATTACCAAATCCTGACTGGGAGCTTACCACTGTCGTTGAAAAGAAGTGTACATTCATTGCATTCTACCGGTGCTAACATATGGGGCAGAAACTTGGAGGTTAGCAAAGAAGCTCGAGAACTAGTTAAGGACCGCACACAGAGCGATGGAACGAAAAATCTTAGGACTAACGTTAGGAGACAGGAAGAGAGCAGTGTGGATCAGAGAACAAACGGGGATAGCCGATATTCTAGTTGACATTAAGCGGAAGAAATGGAGCTGGGCAGGCCACGTAATGCGTAGGATGGATAACCGGTGGACCATTAGGGTTACAGAATGGATACCAAGAGAAGGGAAGCGCAGTCGAGGTCAGCAGAAAACCAGATGTGATGATGAAGTTAGGAAATTTGCAGGCGCAAGTTGGAATACGCTAGCGCAAGACAGGGGTAATTGGAGATCGCAGGGAGAGGCCTTCGTCCTGCAGTGGACATAAAATATAGGCTGATGATGATGATTATGATATATCCTCCTGTCACGCATGCGCAGACCAGACAATAAGAAAGGCACGTGTACATTAAAGACTCTTCCGCAAGAAGTCGAATTCGGCATCAAGTAAAGAGATAGACGGCTCACTTACACACTGATCTCTGTTCTGCCTGATAAAGAAGCAGGCCTCCAGTGCAAGACGAGAAGAGGCATTGCCACTGCTGCCCAAAATGGTAGTCTCATAAAATCGAGCGTCACACCCACATGCGGTAACATGGGCCATCAAATGCGCGCCCTTATCCTCTTTTTTGTTTATTTTTTGCGCATGTTGCCTTAAGCGGTCGTTCACGTTAATGCACACGTGCCTTTCTTATTGTCTGGTCTGCGCATGCGTGACAAGAGGATATATATATATATATATATATATATATATATATATATATATATATGTTTGTACAATCCTTCCTTTGCATTAAACAGTTGTGTGTAGCGCTTGTCTTTGTTTCTCCCTCTCTTGTGTCAGTCTTTTATATCGCGCGGAGTTATTTGTTCAGCTATGGAAAACCAACTAGCCCAACAATTAAATATTCTAGACAACATGCAAAATCTTGCAGGAATATTGCGGTTCCCTTAACAGCCCAACAAAAAGTTGCGAACCACGGTGAGATATCTTTTTAAACAATTCGAGGTAGTAATTAGACACGCAGGCATAAAAATTCGGCTCATTTACTTGTCAACCAATGAAGTAAGACGATCCTGATGACTTCCTTGAAGCCCATCATCGATGTAGTTCGTAAATGGTTCTTTGAATGCAAAGAACTGATGCAGCTTATTGCTTCAGCGTAATGAATTCCGGGCTATGGAAATATGGGGAACCGAAACATGTACTGTGGAAGCGCACAACTGTTACTCCTTTGGCAGACGCCCACGAGTGATGTAAATGCTTGCGCCTCACCGTGGCGCACGACCAATATGTGAGCGCCCTTATCGAGCCATGATCTCGCTGAAACATTACGCTGTGACCTGGCATTCTCGTCGTGATCGGACGCAGCCGGTAATTTTATCGCACATGTAGAAGCGCGCTGATCGGCTCGCTCACGGTCACGATTTATGCGCTGCACTCACAGTGATGCAGCCCAGACATCGTCAAAAAAAAAAAACGTAACCCTCGACAAGAAACGTATACGCAACTCCCAGCTCACCGCTTCAGCTAGAGACCACAACGAAGCGGCAGCAAGCAGGCGGCCACGCCAGCAAGCAAACCTGTGAGAATAAACGGGTAACGGCAGATAATTTTTATAGTTCGACTGAGTTCGGTGAAGCGCCATTTACGTGGCTGCGCCCTGCCGAATGAATAAGCGACCGGAACTGACGCTACGACGCTGTACCGTTGCCTAGACAACCCGGCGCGCGGCAGGGTAGGGAAGGCGGAAGCTCCTTCGTCACCTCATTGGCTCTTGCTTCAAAAGATGCATTGTCTCTTTTTATTGCGATAGCAATTATATGGACACTTCAACCGGATTTCTGCCGTCGGCGTCGGCGTCACCGTGAGGTTCCATATAGAATCCAAGGGCGATAAAATCGTCGCCGCGCGCCGTATGCGCGAGCGAAAGCGCGCGGAGGACGCGCGCTATCACGGAGGGCGAACTACCGCGTGCGCTATCACGGAGAGCGGCCGCACGGCGGAAAGCAAACGCGACCGTCGCGCGAAAGGCCGTGGGTGTATGGGAGGGAGGGATGGAGGGAGGCGGGGCGGCGCTGTGCTCCGGCACCAAAGGCGTATCTTGCACCTCAATCTCCCACGCGAAAGCAAGAAACGGGAAGAGGGGGCAGCTTCTCCTCTGCCAACAACTTCTCCTCTGCACTTAGCCCGCCGGTGCCGGTCGCCCACACCGTCTCTTATCTCCACACGGCTCTGACCTTTGGAAGGGCTGTGCATTCGCCGCTCAGTTTCCATTTAAGCGATAGACCGCGCGAACCTGCGCTTGCTGCCAGCGTTTTGACAGTCGTTGGCTGCGGTCATTCAGCGTGATCTATTCATGTTTGCTTGTGCGCGCTGACACCATGATTGTTAATTCAGTTAGTAAGCCAATGCGTCCATGTTTATGCAGCCGATAAAACTACTATCCCTACTCCGAATAGCTCTCTACTAATTTGCTATCGCAAGCGATGCTTCGCCTTTCGGGCGAAACTGAAACATTTTTTTTTGTCTTTGTTCGCGTCTCGCGCTCTGGGAAATAATTTTAAACGTGTGATTGGTTTTATGTGCGGTCTAATCAGAGACGTGTCCCGTGTGTTGTGTATTAATCGTGCCCCACCTCAACGCAAAGGCCTTGGCACGCGCTGGAAGATGGAACCACGGAGGCAGATACGAGCAGTTACAACGTGCCCGGTGTCGGCGGTCGGTAGTACTGTCAGTACGGAAAGTTTCAGGCAAGTACCCGTTGATTTGGTGTTTCTTTATTTGATTACGTGTTATTGTTGGCTGTAGAAGTATCTCACTGTGATCCCATAGAATAATTCACTAATGTAAGCGCAAAAGCAGTTGCATGGAGTACTACGGCAAGATGGCGACCTCGGTCGCCCCCGTGTGACTTAAGCCCGTTTCACATGGTG
Organism: Dermacentor silvarum; assembly: GCF_013339745.2. Classification (NCBI taxonomy): domain Eukaryota; kingdom Metazoa; phylum Arthropoda; class Arachnida; order Ixodida; family Ixodidae; genus Dermacentor; species Dermacentor silvarum. Next base: position 8,280,257 of record NC_051164.1, on the reverse strand, counting down.
CGATTTTGCAGTGCGTTTTTCGCAGCTACTATTTCCGCAGAGGCGAAATTCGCAATCCCGTTTCAGATGGATCTACGGCAGCTGCGTTTTTCGCATACTCGTTAAGCATTCTGACTGCCGATAACGTATGAGCGAGCCGCCTCCTATTGGTCGTCTGTTTCTACCGCTACAGTGGCTACCAACGCATCTGCGTTTTTCGCAGAGAAGCTCAGCACGCCGAAAATCGAAAAAACGCACGCACGAAGGGCCCGGTTGCCTATTTCCCGCAGCTGCAAATTCGCACGTGCGTGCGAATTCGCAGACAAAATCGCACCATGCGAAACAGGCTTAACGTTTTTGTGGCCACGTCGGGCGTGGTGCGCCTGCATAATCACGCATTGTTTCTGAGCGCTTGAACTATCGGAAATATGGTGCTCGTGCGAGTTCAGCGCGGCTTATAACACGGTCGTTTCTTTTGTATCGCGCAGAAAAAGAAGTGACGACTGGCTTCGCGTTTCGAAAGTACCGGTGCAATATTGGCTCTCACTGCCGCGCTCGCGTACTGCTGCTGCTGCTGCTTGCCGGACGCCTTCCTTCAGCGTGTTTTGGGCCATCTTTCACTCTCTGTTTGTGTGTGTGTGAGCGCGCGCGTACGTGTTTTGTAAGCGCGTTAATTACGCTTCCGTGCGTGTCCGTGCGTGTTTTCTGAGCGCTTTGTATGTGCCTGCGTGCATGTTTTGTGAGTGTTATATATGTGTGCATGCGCGCGCGTTGCTGTTTTGCGAGCGTTTTGCGTGTGCGCGCGTGCTTTTGTGCGGATCTCTATTTGATTGCGCGTGCGTGCGTTCGTGCGTGTTTTGTGAGCGCTTTCTATGTGCGTGCGTGCGTGTTGTGTGAGTGCTTTGCATGTCTGCGTGCGCGCGCGCGTTGCTGTTTTGCGAGCGTTTTGCGTGTGCGCGCGTGCTTGTATGCGCATCTCTATGTGCTTGCGCGTGCGTGCGTTCGTGCGTGTTTTGTGGGCGCTGTGTATGTGCGTGCGTGCTTGTTTTGTGAGTCCTTTGCATGTGTGCGTGCGCGCGCGTACATGTTTTGCGAGCGCTTTGCGTGTGCGCGCGTGTTTGTGTGTGTGTGCGTGTATTACATAAGGTCGGTAGTTTTACACGCAATCAACCTCTTCGAAATTGGTGCAGCGGCTGTCCCCGCCCTGAAAACCTCCGTGAGTTCGGTGTCAAGCCACCTTGGAAGACAATATATGGAGGTGCCCGAGGACCAGTGGGAAAGCGTCAGGCGTAAGTTTCCTCCTTTCCTCCCTCTACCCTGAGGAATCCACTTCCTTGATTGTTATTATGAAATAAACGTTTCATCAACAGCATAAATACATGAATCAGAAGTCCGGAAAGTGTGTTTCACGATTACACTAATTTCGATCATGAAACGTATACCTTGGGTTAGCCCACATTTCCTTGAAGTAGGCAACTGCTTATGGAGGCGGCGGCGGGCGAAATGCTGCCGCCGCTTTTCGCTCACACAAAAAACGTTTTGCCTACAAATGCAAAAACGCCCGTGTCCCGTGCGTTAGGGGCACGTTGAAAAGCCCCTCGTGGTCAGAATCAATCCAGAGTCACCTGCTATCGCGTGCCCCTTCATCAAATTATTGTTTTGAGAAGTAACACTCCCAAATTCAAGGAGACAACTGCTTAAATTGCAATTAGCTGGTTATTTGCGATGTTATGCGTAGATAGCAATTGGTTTCAACAGCTTTAATAATTTGAAGACATGAAGCGCTAAGTTTTAAGTCTCTTTGGCTGGTTCGCATGCCATTCGAAAATTGTCCCCTATAGCCCAATTATAATTCGTAAAAATTGAATTTATAAGGCAAGCCTTGGCACTCGTGAATGTGTTTGATTGAGCTGGAGGTTTAGATTGAGAAGGTTGCAGTGAGTCCCAGAAAAGTTTTTTTTAATGCTTTATCAGTAGGAGTGTCAAAGTGTAAAAAAAAAAAGTGTATGTGGGTGTAAAGTGTTGAAAACGCGTCATGTATGTGTGTGTGTGTGTGTGTGTGTGTGTGTGTTTGTGTAAGACTTCGCTCCTCGAAAGGGCAGGACTTGCGAAAAGTGACCTGTTGAACAACACTTTGCAATGTGGTGAACGTGGTTTAAATAATGCATTTGAGACCTCTAAGGAGTTGCGACATTCTAACGCATTCCTCTTGCATTTACCACTCAGTTGCCACTGAATTGTATGACTCAGTGGTACTGTTTGGCCAGAATTGGCAAGGAAAAACAATAATTAATCAAATTTGTTTCATTCACACTATTTATAGCCAGCATAGTAGTGCAAGCTACTAGTGCAATCGAGTATGGATTTGCAATGTGGCACTAAGATTAATCATTACATTCAACTTAATCTTGCAGTCATTTTCATATCTGGTAATAAACTTAGAGAGCACTGAAAGAAATAATAAACAATGGAAATAACGCTGGCACAGCACTGTAAACAGTGTATGAGCAGGCAAGCGTACATGTGTGTGGAAATATCATTGCAATGAACTTTCACTGCAACATCCCTGGCATGAGGCTTGTTTTTTTTTAATTCTCAGTGCGCTGCACCGAGTCCATGCTTTGATTTTTCTCTTGCAAACCAAAATCAGCTTTATTGCCAGTGATCTTGTCTCTCGTTCTGGTAGCATTTGTTTATGTGGAACTTAAAATGTCATTTCTTGCAGGTCATCCAGGTGACAGCAGCAGTCTCACAAATCTCAGCCTTTGTGCTCTCCATCAGAAACCCATCAGGAGCAAGCCACTTATGTTTGCCTTCAGACATGACAACATTGTAAGTAGATATAGGCGTGTAGTCTAATATTCTGAGTCAAGTTTCCATTTAATACTGTGAGGCTCCTTTGGCAGCTTTAGGTTGATATTTTGTGCAGTTGTGTGAGTGCAGTTTTTAGATATTGCCGATGGTACAGTGCACATTGCGGATATGACTGGTACTCCGAATAATATACTTGCAATTTCATCATTGCTTTTCATAATGAAGATTTTCTTTTGTGCAAGGATATTCACAGATTGGGGCATTTCAGCATCATATTCTGTATTGTGCATTCAGTGCTCATTTCAAATTACCCAGCTCCTACCAATTTATTTGATGTACAGGAATATTTGTTTACCCTCTGCAATGCGCTTCTTATTTGCTTATTGCATCAAACTCCTCTACCTTTAATTCTCACATAACTATCACAACCTTAAAATTTCGTCTGTTCTTATTGTTTTGAAAACAGTGTCAAAATCAAAATTTGCTTGATTGCTATCTAGACTGCCAGGGAATTTAAGAAATTGCAAGGAACCACGGCATCTTATAGTAGTTGAAAACCTCTTTTCAGCAGCCCATGTGCCTATTTCGTTTACTCAGCGGCTCATAAAAGTGGCAAGCATGTTTGATTTAACACAGCCATTACAGGAGAAGAGATAAGAAAAATATTAACAGGAGCACTTTTCACGTGGATGCAATTGCTTTTGGATATTCCCCAGGTGGCAAAATGTACATTTAGGAGAGAGAGTGACCTTGAATCAGAGAGGGTGGGGCAGGGAACCAATTTGCAGCCGTTGTGGCTCATGCATGTAGTGGCAATACAGGATGAGAAATTGTGTTGGCACTGCATTCTAGTAAATAGGTCAGTACTTAAATAAACTCCCCCACAGTGAGGGGAAAAGGAAGGATATGTTATCCAATGAAGATGGTGCTTTTAGGAGACAGCAGGAAATTTTAGGCTCTAGTTGAGCAGCTACAATATGAAGGACCACGTAAATTGTGAGAAGCCAACATAAACTGAATATAAGGACGTACGTCACTGTTGAGAGCATAAAGAAGAAATTGGGAGCATAAGGAGGGATTGTAAGTATAAATAAGGGAATAGTACTCGTCAGCGTGTTGCCAAGCTAACACATTGGAACAAGGGCAGAGAATAGTTGACAGAGCGTTCTATATTTTCCAGGGAAATGTGAGGAAACACTGATTCTTACTCAGTCAGTAAAGAAATGCACAATAATAAATAAAAATAATTAACTATACAGAAAAGGCCTTATAGACTGCAGTAGAGAGTTGGACATTGTTGCGCTGGATGCAAGTACTGCTTTGCTACTGTAATGCAGGGCAGGTGAGAATGCAGTTGGGGGTTTCTTCATTTTCATCTGTTGTGCACTCTCTCTGTACAACAGTGCTCTTCGTCTCGTAGTGTATAAATGTTACGTTAAAAACAACTATTTTCTCATTCCTTGAGCATAGCAGTCTTATTGTGTCTTCTCCCATGAAGTCTTCTGCTGCAGTGCTTCTGAAGTGTAAGGCACATCTATATTGCAGATGTTATAATGTGAGTTTTATATTGCGGTCACATCCATGCTCCTGGAGAAATACCATTGCTGAGAGATGTCGTTGGTAGTGTCTCCATTTTATGCTCTTATTTTGCATGGTGAAAAGGCTACTGTAGATTTATTTTTGCTTCTATGCGATTTTGTATTCACGATGACTTACTGATCGTGGTTTCTAAATTTGAAAACTGGAAATTTTTCCTACCTTTCATTTGTCATGCCCAATTAATCTGTGCCTTGTGTTTGGTCATAATAATTAAGACTGTTTTCAGAAGCTTGTTGCCTTATAAAATTCCCCACAGAGGATTGTAATGAAATGTAGAGTAAACTCATGATTCTGTTGTTTTTGCTAATGCAGGAAGTAGCATTCTAGCACAGCCATCCGCTGCACTTATTGGTCAAGACGCTCAGACAGTGGAGTCTCTGTTCCTTGTGGTTAACCGTGAACATTATTCTCACTTTTATGAAAGCTAAAGGCGATTTCCTGCATAAATACATTTTTACAGCTCAAACGTATACACTTTATTCTAATTTGAATCAACTAATGTATGCTGTTTAATATTTTTATACTGTTTGATACAATCATTTCTTGTTGGAGAATATTAAGCGTGATGTTTAACATACATTAATCCATGACTGGCTAATGCATGACGGCCTGTGTTTAAAAAATTCGAACTCGCACATTTGAAGCTTTATTCAGTAACCAGAATATGGCTGATTTAATGAACATTATTTGCTCATTTATGTACTAGCGAGCTGCAAGCCCTAATCTTCCCTTACCGCACCAAGTAGAGATAATTTAGAAATTGGCAATGTATATTAACTTCATCCGCATGTGGCCAGCAGAGTACCTTAATCAACAGTGGTTTGTTTTTATAAGGCCACCATTGATACGGCACTTTGCACCTGAACAGTAATAAATGTGGAATACTTAGGCTTTTGTCTTGCGGTAGAGAAAAAATTTTCAGCGCCACATATTTTATAACGGACCATGCAGTGCGTTCGCATTACAAAAATTTCAAGAAACCACAATTGTAATAGAAAAATCTTCTACACAGCATTTTTAGCTTGGAGAACCCCATTTACATTTGCAAAAATGATTTAGGCAGGCGAAAAAATTTCATGCTCAAGTAACCTTGTTGAGGAGGGAAAATTCATAATGATGCTCCTGGATCAAACCTTATTTAAAGGAAATTCATGTGTGGAACATACATTGTTTCAGTATATCAACAATGTTGGCCAGTCAAGCTTTATATTGACTTTCCAAATAAACTTTTCACAATGATTTCCCATGACATTGGTGTACAAAATAACAGATGTGTTTCTTGTGTGCTTGCTCTGCATTTCATGTACTTCCCTAATTGACCTTTGCAATATATATATATATACTTTTCAGCGCCATCAAAACTAGAATTTTAGCACCTGAAATTGATTATTGAAAATGTATACCTTTAAGTGGCACCAAACTCGGACTCTTTCAGTGTTACCATATATACAGGTCGTTTCAGTTAACTTAAGCCAAACTTAAAAAATATGCAAATGCTACGTAGCTGGACAGAACCAATGTAATGTTGTTTGCCGTCGCTTGGAGATAGACTACTTTTTGTATTCCGCCTAATTAGATAAGTAGACCTAATAATTGAGTAAACTTCTCAATTATTATAATTAGATGAAAAGTGTCAACGAGGAAATTCTACAGCAACATGAGAAACTTCCAATACAGCTTTCTGTTGCTAAATACGTGCAACATAAAATTGTTTTTCCGAGCGTGAAAGAAGCCCGCGAATACACACAAGATTGTCGTGCGACTGGCCGCTCGAGGCACTTCACGTGTATTCGGTGGCGTGGAGTGGTGGCGTGGAGCAGAGGTAGAATACCCGGCTTCAAATCTGAAGGTCGCAAGTTCCAATCCTGCTCCAGTCCACATTTTCAGGCATGGCGTTGTGCCTGACACCGGTAAGAAAAAATGTTTCAGTTTCGCCCGAAAGGCGAAGCATCGCTTGCGATAGCAAATTAGTAGAGAGCTATTCGGAGTAGGGATAGTAGTTTTATCGGCTGCATAAACATGGACGCATTGGCTTACTAACTGAATTAACAATCATGGTGTCAGCGCGCACAAGCAAACATGAATAGATCACGCTGAATGACCGCAGCCAACGACTGTCAAAACGCTGGCAGCAAGCGCAGGTTCGCGCGGTCTATCGCTTAAATGGAAACTGAGCGGCGAATGCACAGCCCTTCCAAAGGTCAGAGCCGTGTGGAGATAAGAGACGGTGTGGGCGACCGGCACCGGCGGGCTAAGTGCAGAGGAGAAGTTGTTGGCAGAGGAGAAGCTGCCCCCTCTTCCCGTTTCTTGCTTTCGCGTGGGAGATTGAGGTGCAAGATACGCCTTTGGTGCCGGAGCACAGCGCCGCCCCGCCTCCCTCCGTCCCTCCCTCCCATACACCCACGGCCTTTCGCGCGACGGTCGCGTTTGCTTTCCGCCGTGCGGCCGCTCTCCGTGATAGCGCACGCGGTAGTTCGCCCTCCGTGATAGCGCGCGTCCTCCGCGCGCTTTCGCTCGCGCATACGGCGCGCGGCGACGATTTTATCGCCCTTGGATTCTATACGGAACCTCACGGTGACGCCGACGCCGACGGCAGAAATCCGGTTGAAGTGTCCATATAATTGCTATCGCAATAAAAAGAGACAATGCATCTTTTGAAGCAAGAGCCAATGAGGTGACGAAGGAGCTTCCGCCTTCCCTACCCTGCCGCGCGCCGGGTTGTCTAGGCAACGGTACAGCGTCGTAGCGTCAGTTCCGGTCGCTTATTCATTCGGCAGGGCGCAGCCACGTAAATGGCGCTTCACCGAACTCAGTCGAACTATAAAAATTATCTGCCGTTACCCGTTTATTCTCACAGGTTTGCTTGCTGGCGTGGCCGCCTGCTTGCTGCCGCTTCGTTGTGGTCTCTAGCTGAAGCGGTGAGCTGGGAGTTGCGTATACGTTTCTTGTCGAGGGTTACGTTTTTTTTTTTTTTGACGATGTCTGGGCTGCATCACTGTGAGTGCAGCGCATAAATCGTGACCGTGAGCGAGCCGATCAGCGCGCTTCTACATGCGCGATAAAATTACCGGCTGCGTCCGATCACGACGAGAATGCCAGGTCACAGCGTAATGTTTCAGCGAGATCATGGCTCGATAAGGGCGCTCACATATTGGTCGTGCGCCACGGTGAGGCGCAAGCATTTACATCACTCGTGGGCGTCTGCCAAAGGAGTAACAGTTGTGCGCTTCCACAGTACATGTTTCGGTTCCCCATATTTCCATAGCCCGGAATTCATTACGCTGAAGCAATAAGCTGCATCAGTTCTTTGCATTCAAAGAACCATTTACGAACTACGTCGATGATGGGCTTCAAGGAAGTCATCAGGATCGTCTTACTTCATTGGTTGACAAGTAAATGAGCCGAATTTTTATGCCTGCGTGTCTAATTACTACCTCGAATTGTTTAAAAAGATATCTCACCGTGGTTCGCAACTTTTTGTTGGGCTGTTAAGGGAACCGCAATATTCCTGCAAGATTTTGCATGTTGTCTAGAATATTTAATTGTTGGGCTAGTTGGTTTTCCATAACTGAACAAATAACTCCGCGCGATATAAAAGACTGACACAAGAGAGGGAGAAACAAAGACAAGCGCTACACACAACTGTTTAATGCAAAGGAAGGATTGTACAAACATATATATATATACATATATATATATATATATCCTCTTGTCACGCATGCGCAGACCAGACAATAAGAAAGGCACGTGTGCATTAACGTGAACGACCGCTTAAGGCAACATGCGCAAAAAATAAACAAAAAAGAGGATAAGGGCGCGCATTTGATGGCCCATGTTACCGCATGTGGGTGTGACGCTCGATTTTATGAGACTACCATTTTGGGCAGCAGTGGCAATGCCTCTTCTCGTCTTGCACTGGAGGCCTGCTTCTTTATCAGCCAGAACAGAGATCGGTGTGTAAGTGAGCCGTCTATCTCTTTACTTGATGCCGAATTCGACTTCTTGCGGAAGAGTCTTTAACGTACACGTGCCTTTCTTATTGTCTGGTCTGCGCATGCGTGACAGGAGGATATATCATAATCATCATCATCAGCCTATATTTTATGTCCACTGCAGGACGAAGGCCTCTCCCTGCGATCTCCAATTACCCCTGTCTTGCGCTAGCGTATTCCAACTTGCGCCTGCAAATTTCCTAACTTCATCATCACATCTGGTTTTCTGCTGACCTCGACTGCGCTTCCCTTCTCTTGGTATCCATTCTGTAACCCTAATGGTCCACCGGTTATCCATCCTACGCATTACGTGGCCTGCCCAGCTCCATTTCTTCCGCTTAATGTCAACTAGAATATCGGCTATCCCCGTTTGTTCTCTGATCCACACTGCTCTCTTCCTGTCTCCTAACGTTAGTCCTATATTTTTCGTTCCATCGCTCTGTGTGCGGTCCTTAACTAGTTCTCGAGCTTCTTTGCTAACCTCCAAGTTTCTGCCCCATATGTTAGCACCGGTAGAATGCAATGAATGTACACTTCTTTTCAACGACAGTGGTAAGCTCCCAGTCAGGATTTGGTAATGCCTGCCGCATGCACTCCAACCCAATTTCATTCTTCTGTAAATTTGCTTCTCGTGATCAGGGTCCCCTGTGAGTAATTGACCTAGATAAACGTACTCCTTTACAGACTCTAGAGGCTCACTGGCGATCCTGAATTCTTGTTCCCTTGCCAGGCTATTGAACATTATCTTTGTCTTCTGCATATTCATCTTCAACCCAATTTTTACATTTTCTCGATTAAGGTCCTCAATCATTTGTTGTAATTCGTCTCCATTGTTGCTGAATAGGACAATGTCATCTGCAAACCGAAGGTTGCTGAGATATTCGCCGTTGATCCTCACTCCTAAGCCTTTCCAGTCTAAGAGCTTGAATACTTCTTCTAAGCATGCAGTGAATAGCATTGGAGGGATTCTGTCTCCTTGCCTGACCCCTTTCTTGATAAGTAATATGTATGTACAATCCTTCCATTGCATTAAACAGTTGTGAGTAGCGCTTGTCTTTGTTTGTCCCTTTCTTGTGTCTGTCTTTTATATCACGCTGAGTTGCTTGTTCAGTTTTGCATGTTGCTTGCGCGTTTTCATTAACTACTGCAGTTTGTATTTAAAGTGTCTAATTGCATTGTAGTATCACAGTGAGCTCTAAATCTAATGATATTTAATGAAATTGCAAGTTAATGTATGTACATTTCTGCGTAATACATTTTATTGCGATAGCAATTATATGGACACTCAAAAGCAGATTTCTGCCGTCGGCGTCGCCGTCGCCGTCGGCGTCGCCGTCGCCGTCGCCGTCGCCGTCGCCGTCGCCGTGAGGTTCCGTATGACGTCATTTGGAGATGAAATCGTCGCCGCGCGCCGAACGCTGTATGTGCGAGTGAAAGGGCGCGAGGGGCGCGTCTTTCACGGGGAGTGAACGCACGGCGGAGAACAAACGCGCGTTCTGCGCCGTGCTCGCTTAAGGGCTGCAGAAGTAGGCGTCTCTTTTCTCCTTTACAATCACCATATATGTAGAGCAAACGCGCCTTCTTCGGACGCGCGAGAGGCCGTGGGGGAGGGGGAGGGAAGGGAGGCGACGTTTAGCTGCGGCACCAAGTGCCTATTTATATCAGAGGCTCCAGCAACAGTCACCAACGCCGCACGCATTTTGAGCTAACGCGGGCAAAACGCCGATGGCGTCGACAACAGTTCTGCGTGTTGTTGCTACCAAAGCCGCTCACCTTACTTCGTATGACATTGCTGTGTTGCTATCGCATTCATTGCTTCGCCCTTAGGGCGAAACTGTGGCATTTTTGTAGTGACCGCCATACCAGTAACATCAGCATCTTTGAAAAAATGCTATACATAGACACATGGCTCATTGCGAGGACGTATACGAGTTCTTATGACCAGATTTACATATGCATCCTTGTTTTCAACACCCTTCAGACGTCGATTTAACACCCTTCGTTGAGCAACTTCACACATTATGTGTGGTATACACCCTTATGATAGGGTGTTTTTAACAAAATGGGTGCTAATCGGTGTGTATGAGAGTGTTAATGCGGAAAACACCCCTTTGAACAACCTTAAGGGTGTGAAAATGTTTAGTGTGTAAATCCAACACGAAAGAACGGTTGCACAGGGTTGCACAGGGACGGTGATCAGCTGGACATGACCGGCAGGTAGCACCTGAGTTGTTTTCCGACGCTAGCGGGGATCACAGGCAGCAACACAGCGTCGGACAGAGCGAGTGAGACCGGGCCAATAGACGCGGCGGCGGACGCGGTCGTACATGTGGGTTACCCCAAGGTGCCCTGCAGTGGGTGCGTCATGGAGCTCCAAGAGCAGTTTTTCGTAGATGTTTGGGCACGACAAGAAGAAGATCAGATCCGCCAGGGAGGAAGTTCCTTCGGTATAGAATGCCGCCCTTGACGACATATTGGCGAACGGAGGCGTCGGTACGTGTAGAGCGCAGACGCTCGATAAGTGCTCGCAGCGATAGGTCCCGGCACTGCTCATCGGCGATATTAGCGATAGCCGACACAGAGAAAATGCCGTTGGCGGTACTACTGTCGGCGTCGTAAGGCTCGTTGACCGGGTAGCGAGACAGGCAGTCAGCGTTCTTGTGTAGATGGCCAGATTTGTAGACGACAGAATACGAATACTCTTGGACGCGTAAGGCCCACTGACCAAGTTGTCCTGTAGAATCTTTCAGTGAACACAACCAGCAAAGCGCGTGATGGTCTGTGACAACGGAAAAGGGTCAGCCATATAAGCATGGGCGGAACTTCGCAACCGCCCTAACTAAGGCCAGACACTCACGCTCAATGATGGAATGGTTGCGCCCGCAGGGTGAAAGGAGCCTGCTGGCGTAAGCGATAACATGGTCGTTGTCGTGCTGGCGTTGGGCTAGTACTGCGCCAATTCCGTGGCCGCCGGCATCAGTACGGACTTCGGTAGACGCAGAAGGATCGAAGTGGGCCAGAACGTGCGGCGTTGTGAGAAGGTTGATGAGATGCCAGAACGCATCATCGCCCCACTGGAAAGGGGCGTCTTTCTTCAAAAGCTCGGTTAGTGGTCGTGCTGCGGCCGCAAAATTTTTACATTTTTACGAAGCGGCGGAAGTACGAGGAAAGGCCGATGAAGCTGCGTACATCGCACTTGGAAGCAGTGACGAGCTTCGCTCACTTCGTCTGTGCCATTTTCTACTTTTCGCTGCGCGGCCTGCACGGCGCACCCGATCCTGGTCAGTTGGACACGTGTCGGCCAAATCACCGACATCGTGCAGCACAAGGGGGTTTGTTTGTGAGTCCCTCGAAAAAAAAAGAAACTAAATGAAAATGAGGGTAGCCCGCACCACCAACGTATCGCAGGCTTAAACCAATCAAAAGAAAATGAATAGGGGTGTAACCCAAAGAGAAATTTTGGGGAAAGCCAATCTGAATAAAAAAAAAGGAATGCCGAGGGTGAGCCGACCCAAAATACGGAGAAGACATTCGGATTGTCCTGTCGAAAGGTGTAAACTAAGTGTCTGCACTGGCCTGGCATGGCGCGTCTCAGCTTTTTATTTTAAACAACACGTATTTCGCAAACATACATACAATTAGAAAGAGAACAGAATAAGAAAAAGGAAAAAATAACACAGATAGAAAAGCAAGAGAGAAAAAAAAGTTGTCGCAGTTTCACCCGAAAGGCGAAGCATCAATTGCGATAGCAACTTAGTAGAGAGCTATACGGAGTAAGGATGGTAGTTTTATCCGCTGTACAAACTTGGTCATGCAGCAGCACCGGCAACACACAGCACTGTTGTCGACGCCGTCGGCGTTTTGCCCGCGTTCGCACAAAATGCGTGCGGCGTTGGTGACTGTTGCCGGAGCCTCTGATATAAATAGGCACTTGGTGCCGCAGCTAAACGTCGCCTCCCTTCCCTGCCCCCCCCCCCCCCCCCCCCCCGCGGCCTTTCGTGCGTCAGAAGAAGGCGCGTTTGCTCTACATATATGGTGATTGTAAAGGAGGAAAGAGACGCCTACTTCTGCAGCCCTTAAGCGAGCACGGCACAGAACGCGCGTTTGTTCTCCGCCATGCGTTCACTCCCCGTGAAAGCGCGCGTCCCTCGCGCCCTTTCACTCGCACATACAGCGTTCGGCGGCGCGCGGCGACGATTTCATCTCCATTGACGTCATACGGAACCTCACGGCGACGGCGACGGCGACGGCAACGGCGACGGCGACGGCGACGCCGACGGCAGAAATCTGCTTTGGAGTGTCCATATAATTGCTATCGCAATAAAAAAATATATTGCCGAGAGCTAGTGGGGCTATACTATTTCAGGTGCAACCAAACTAGGAAGGCCCACTAAGCTTCATCAAAGTCGCTCCCTCAGCAGAACAGGAATTAGCCTCCTTGGTGCAGTATTCGGCCACTACCTCCCTCATGACTCCGAAAATTAACCCATGGCCCTCAGTCCCCAGTGGCCGTGGAGCACCTGACCAAGGCGGCGGTCAGACCTGCTACGCGGCAGAATCTGCTAAGAATCTCTGGGTGCGGACAGGCCGCCAATGGAAACTGAACCTGGCAATGTTCAACACGCGCACCCTCTCGAGTGAGGCTAGCTTAGCAGGACTATTTGAAGAATTATCAGGCATTCATAGAATTATCATACTATTGGCCTTAGTGAGGTTAGAAGAACTGGTGAGGCTTACACAGTGCTGACTAACGGCCACGTACTCTGCTGCAGAGGTCTTCCAGATAAGAGAGAATCCGGGGTAGTATTTCTAGTCCATAACAACATAGCGGGCAACATTGATGAATTCTACAGCATTAATGAAAGGGTAGCAGTCGTCGTAATAACGCTGCATAGGAGGTACAAAATGAAGGTATTACAAGCCTACGCCCCAACCTCTAGTCACGATAATGAAGAAATAGAACAGTTTTATGAAGATGTTGAATTAGCAATGAGAAAGGCGCAAACTCAGTATACTGTAGTCATGGGCGACTTCAATGCAAAAGTGGGGGGAAAATCAGGCTGGTGAGCAAGCAATTGGCAACTACCGCATCGATTCTAGGAATGCAAGAGGAGAGATGTTATTAGAATTCGCGGAAAGGAATAAGCTCCGAATAATTAATACCTTCTTCAGGAAGCGCAGCAACAGGAAGTGGACCTGGAAAAGCCCTAAAGGAGAAACAAGAAATGAAATAGATTTCATACTCTGCGGATTCAAGCATAGTGCAGGATATAGAATTGTTAGGTAAGGTAAAGTGCAGTGACCATGGGTTAGTGAGGTCTAGGATTTCTCTCAATTTGAAGAGAGAAAGAGTCAAATTAGTCAGGAGGAAACAGGCCAACCTAGAGGCAGTAAGGGGCAGACCAATTCAGGCTGGTGCTCGCAAACAAATATGCAGCCTTGGAAAAGAAAGATAAAGACAATGTAGAGGTAATGAATGAAACCGTAACTAGGTTGATCTTAGAAGCAGCAAGTGGGAGATAAGGCACCAAGGCAACCAGTAGGTAAGCTCTCCCAAGAAACAAAGGACCTTATAAAGAAACGACAAAACATGAAAATGTCCAAATCAAGAGATCAGATAGAATTCGCTGAACTGTCAAAACTGATCAACAAGAAAAAAGTAAGGGATATTCGAAATTATAACCTGGGAAGATTGAGGAAGCCGTAAAATATGGACGCAGCATTAAATCAGTAAGACGAAAGCTTGGCATAGGACAAGGCAAGATGTATGCACTGAAAGATAAGCATGGAAATATCGTCAGCAATTTCGATGACATAGTAAAAGCAGTGGAAGAATTCTATACTGACCTGTACAGTGCCCAAAACAGCCAAGCTACTTTCATTAATAGTGATGAACCGGATACAGAGGATCCTTCTATAACTGGCGATGAAGTTAGAAGGGCCTTGAAGGGGAAAAGCTGCTGGAGAAGATGGAATAACAGTAGATTTAATCAAAGATGGAGGTGATATCATACTTGAAAAGGTTGTGGCCCTTTATACGCAATGCCTCACAACTTCAAGTGAACCAGAGAGCTGGAAGTACGCCAACATTATACTAATCCATAAAAAGGGAGACGTTAAAGAATTGAAGAATTATAGACCCATTAGCTTGCTTTCAGTATTGTTTAAAATATTCACCAAGATAAGACGCCTTCATCGGGAATACAAAATTGTGCTTCGCGAAGATGCTACGCCGATCGTCCAGCAAGCGCGAAGAGTGCCCCTGTCTCTTCAGCAGCCGCTGCGTGCAGAATTGGACAGAATGGAACGAGCGGGGATCGTGCGGAAGATGAGCAGCCCAACAGACTGGGTAATCCCATTAGTCATCGTGCGCAAAAAAAGACGGCAAGCTAAGGATATGTCTTGACCCCAGGAAAATTAACCACAGCTTGAAGCGAGAACACTATCAGATGCCTCGTCGCGAGGACATAGAGGCGGAACTAACAGGTGCGAAATTCTTTTCACGTTTAGACGCCAATGCTGGGTTCCATCAAATTCCGCTGGATGAGGATTCATCGAAAATATGCACGTTTTCAACGCGCTTTGGCCGGTATTGTTTTTTGCGGCTTCCCTTGGGCATTTCCTCAGCCAGCGAAGTGTTCCAGAAAGCCCTAAATGAGATATTTGATGGCCTTCCTGGTGTGCGCGTGTATGCGGACGACGTGTTGGTTTGGGGTGCGACCAGAGAGCAGCACGACCAGCGCCTACGAAGTGCTCTCAAAGCAGCTGAGTTCGCGGGACTTACCTTCAACGCTGAAAAGTGCACGTTTGGTGCACAAGAGATTGCATTCTTAGGTGACACGATTTCCAGCGACGGTATCAAACCTAATCCAGAATTGATAGCCAGCATCCACGCGATGCCAAAACCTGAAAACAAGCAGGCAATACAAAGGATGCCTGGGACTATCAACTATTTCAGCAAATATTTGCCAGGCTTGGCGCAGCGGACTTCGCTGTTAAGGTCGCTTCTCAGGCATGACGTACGGTTTGAATGGACGCAAAACCATGAAACAGAGTGGTGGGATATTTGCAAAACTCTGAGCGCAGCACCACTGCTTTGACCCGAACCTGGACGTAAAGGTGACGTCAGATGCCTCGCAATACGGCATTGGTTCAGCTTTGTTGCAAAGACGTGATAATGGACGGAGACCGGTAGCCTATGCGTCGAAATCTTTAACGGAGACGGAACAGCGCTATTCTCAAATTGAAAAAGAAGCTCTGGCACTTGTTTTTGGCTGTGAACGGTTCCATCACTTTGTGTATGGCCGCCCGGTGACACTTGAAAGCGATCACCGGCCTCTCATTGACATTGCAAAAAAAAAAGGCGATATCTGATATGCCACCACGAGTGCAGCGTTTCTTTCTCATGCTTTTGAAGTACGATTACACAATCGTGTTCATTCCCGGCAAACAGATGGCGCTGGCGGACATGCTGTCAAGGGCACCCGCTCCTGGAGACGGCACTGCCACGGACACCACCGATGTTGAAATTCACGCCGTCAGCGTTGTGTCGTCACTCGTCAGCGAAAGAACTGCCCTACGCCTCGCACGTGAGTCCGCATGCGACCCGTACCTGAAGATCGTGTTGCAAACGGTTAAGGACGGACAGGCTGTGGAAGGACCCCTCGCGTCTGCGTCCTCCGAGCTTTCAGTCATGAACGGAATACTTCTCAAGGGGACAAAGGTTGTAATTCCCACACGAATGCGGGTGAAATTTTGCATAGAATCCACGCAGGGCACCTAGGTATAGGAAAATGCAAAGGACGAGCACGACAGTTGGTCTTCTGGCCAAACATCAACTCGGATATTGAAGCGCTAATACAAAAGTGTGCTATTTGCAGAAGGCATGCATACAACCAACCAGCTTAGCCGTTAATCACTTCACAGGCTTGGTTGCGTGTTGGAGTTGACATCTTTCAATACGGCGGCAAGTACTACCTGTGTGCTTACGACTCCATGTATAACTTTCCAGAAGTCGACCAGCTGCGTGACCTGTCAACCAACTCCGTGACGGAGAGGCTCGGAGCGATGTTCTCACGATACGGCATCCCAACAGAAGTGTGCACTGAGAATGGTCCCCAATTTTCTAGCCAGCAGTTTGCCCGTTTCGCTAAGCTGTACGACTTTCAGCACGTGACTTCAAGTCCCCGGTTCCCGCGCTCAAACGGACTAGCAGAAGAAGGCGTGCAAGCGGTGAAAAGAATATTGAAAAAGTCCACCGAAGCAAACGAAGACTTCTGGCTTGGTTTGCTTAGCTACAGAGCCAGCCCCTTGGAAGATGGGCGGTCCCCTGGCGAACTGCTTCAAGGAAGGCGTTTGCGCACCCCTCTACCTGACTTCACACCGCAGCCAGTAGTACACACAACGAAGCACAAGCAAACAAGTCGGAGGCATCATACCTTGCCCCCCCCCCCCCCTTCAACATAATGACGTCGTGCGAGTGAAGGGAACGTCGTGGTTAGAGAAAGCCAAGGTAATGACACCAGCTGAACCACGCTCCTTCTATGTCCGCACAGAGGGCCACAAGACACTACGCCGAAACCGCCAACACTTGCTAGCCACGAAAGAAAGCTTCAGTCCCGACATGTCGGCAAGTGAGTCGGACGACGAACGAGATACCACGCCGTCTGACGGTGCAAATACTCCACCAGCTGTGTCTCCATTGGTGTGCGTGGGAACAGCGAGACAACAAAGCCCGCCTCCAACGCTACCTAGGAGATCACAAAGGCAATCCAGTCCACCGGAACGTCTGGCCTATGATGACAACTTCGAGCAAGTCAGCTACAGGCGCTGAAACGACCCAGACTTCTGTAAGAAGGGAAGATGTATCGCATCGCACGCATGCGCACCAGCAGTGGGCACAAGCCGTCTTCATGCCGCTGTCGCATGTACGATAGCGCACTCCCCCTCTTACGGACCGAGTGCCCTATAAATACCGACGCTCAATAAAAGCTGTTCACTGTTGTGTTGACACGGGTGCTGTTGGTTTGATCGACCGGAACAACGGCCGCTACAATACTCACGCCAGCCGCGCTCGTGCTGTATCAGTCATGCCAGATTATACCTTTCTCGCGCCTCTACCTTCAAAATAACATTACTGATTTTCCCGGGGGAGCAGTAGGGGCCGTAGTGGAGACCGGGGCTGCTCTCCTGGAGCAGTATTTTCGCTCATGCCAGGCTTTTCGTATGCTGCTCGCTGTGACTTTTCAAAACATATTAACTCAAAGAAAATGCCCCTACTGCTCCCCGCGAAAATCAGTGATGGCATTTTGAAGGTAGAGCGCCGTAAGGCGCGAGAAAGGTATAATCTGGCATGGCTGACCCGCAGCCGCGAGCATGTCTGTCCGACATACCGCGGCTGTGCGCGGAGAACAGGTTACGCCAACGAGGAATTTATCACGTTTTATATACATGGTAGTGCGGTCGGCTCGATCGCGATCGAAATTTTCCGTGGGATGATTATAACCTCTTATTGCGATTGCAATTTTCAACAATTTCAGAAAACGGATATTTTTGAATCAAAGGTAAACAGAGCTTCTACAAGCAAGAAAGAACAAGAATTTTGTGCAATTGCATTGCACATGTCTGTCTGATCATTGAAGCTAACACGAATTCTCATCTTTTACAGACCTCCTTGCTGTTGCAACTCTGAGAATAATTGCTTAAAATGGGAAGGAACAAACAGCAGTGCCCGCGCTATTTGTGCATGATGACTTAAGTTCCTTCACCTTTTTATTGATGAAATTGGATCTAAAAATGCCGTAATTGCTCAAATGGCTTCAATCGTGGAAACAGTTTGGCTACTGTATAAAGATCCAGATGCTTTTTTTTAATGTGAACTGAGGTCCTACTGCATTTCACCAGCTATTTATTCATTTTTATTGATTCATGATACCCCTAAATGCCCTCGCAGGGAGGGTATTACAAGGGGGGGGGGGGGCGATACAATCATTAATAAGTGCTACATGTAATACAATACATGTAGCAATAATGAAAAACAGCAATTAAATCATAGATCAATATACAACAGGTAAGGGTGAACAAATGAACAATTTTGAACTGCCCTTGCACTCAATGTGAGGAGTATCTATGCTGCAAAAATGACCTTGCTTGGATTACACAGGTTATTGGAATAATGCTGGGTTGTGTTAAGCTTCTCTACAGCCTAAATTGTTTGCGCTTGAGGCTGCATTACTACATTATACTGGCTTGCTTAAGCATAGCAACCCCTTTATATCGTGCTTACACATGCAAAAGCATGAATATAGTTTCATGATCAGTAAGATTTCTTTGTTGTCATTGCAGGACGAGAGGGTTGCGCTCACCCCCTGTGTGGTGCATTCTGGCCCCAACCTGGAACAGGCAGAGTTTCTCCACCTCTGTGTCGACAAGGAGCGGCTGTTCACGGTCAAAAATGCGGAGGAAGGGGTCGTCGCAATCATGAGTGCATTTTTTGTATTGAACATAGTATATGGGCCTAAATCCTTCAACACCAGTGCAGTACTGGAACGATTGTTTTTTTTTGGTTTGTATATAACAACGCCAAGAGTGGTTGTTACAAAGTTTGTGAACAGATTTGTGCAGGCAATGCAACGCCGAGGTTCATGTACAGAGGGGTCCACTGTTAAAGGGAACACCGGAACGCGTGGCGTCTGCTCGGCGCAACTGCCGGTCGGCGGCCGCAACGAGTGTCGCGCAAGCGCAGTGACCGCTTTGGGCGGTGCTCTTTCGTCGTCTGCTACGGTCAGCTGCCGCGCTTCGCATCGTCGCGAAGCAAACAGCTCGCGTAATTCGTGTTTGAACGCAGCCACTTTCCTTCCAGTTGAAAGGAAAATGACTAGATTGATGCATAATCAGATAAATGCCCTTAACATCAGCAGCAATGACCGTGCCGTCTTTTGTTCCCCTTCTTGTTTCATAAAGATTTTTTGCCCACCTCAAAAAATGCTTACTGTGCACGTCGATTCCTATGATTCAACGATAACTCGTGTGATAGCTCTTTAAAATTAATATGCTCGTTAAAGGCGCTTGTGCATTCTTTGTGCAGCCTATGCACTGCAGCGACTCGAATATGCAGTAGTAGAAATGAGATGAGCACTACACACGGAGAAGTATTCTCTAATATAGCCGTGCCAGAAAGAGACATCCATAAAAATTATCAAATTTGTCTTGTAAGCTGAAACGACAAAAATATCTACTTGTTAATATTTTGCCTCATCTAATTTTCCTTCAGATTTGCAATGGCTGGCTATCAGTGTGTGGCCATGCACTCACCGACCACCATTAAAAAGGTGTGATCGGCTTGCTTCTCTACTATCCGAAGCGCGGCAGCAGACGGTAGCAGATGACAAAAGAGCACCGCCCACAGCGCTCACTGCGCCTGCGCGAAACTTGGTGCAGCCACCGGCCAGTGGTGGCGCCGAGCAGACGCCACGTGCTCCGGTGTTCCCTTTAACAGTGGACCCCTCTGTACATTAACATATGAATGCTCGCCTGACAATTTTGTGCAAAAGCTTGAGCAAAAGTTTTGGGCAATTTTTAATGTAACATTTTCTTTCTTTTTGATCACGATAATAGCATCATCCAGTAACTTTTTTCTGCTGCCTCTGTGCCAACCATATTATAGACTGCACCTTTTTTGTTTTGATGACCTTGCAGACAATGTAGTAGTTCCTAGGTGTAGGTCAGCGAAAAAGAAACGTGCTATACTGTGGTCTGCACGGATTTATCAAAAACGTTGCTGGGTGTTGCTATGTACTGATCAGAAGCGTACTATACGTCTCGTTCTTATTAGGTCTGCCTTAACATTAATGTGTGTGAAACAATTGTCAGCAGTATTGTATTAAGATTATAGCTTGCTTGCTCTTCCTAAACATAGTTTGTTTATGAAACTTATTTGCCAGCCAGGAGCCACGGAACAATTATCCCAGCTTAAAAGTACTGCAAGGTACAACTGTAACGTTTATATTCACTTATAGGGCATTTATTTATTTATTTATTTATTTATTTATTTATTTATTTATTTATTTATTTATTTATTTATTTATTTATTTGCAGTACCTACAGCGCCCTTGTGGGGCATTAGTGTAGTGGGAAGTATTAACATTCAAATACAAAAAATACAAATACATAGCAAAATGCAGATTGGTGACATCTCATTCCGAATTATGAATTCGGGCACATGAACACTGGCAGCCAGTGCTTAACTTTTCGTAGCACACTGCTTGGTTAATATATTGTATTTTGCGGATGTGTTGCATAGTGCAACCTACCCAATACAAGTGAAAGTTTTTGTGGTTTGACTGTCCTTTTATGAACAAAGTTTTATGTTGTGTATAACTTTATTTAGCAGCTGAGAGCTGACATACTAGCCAAAACGTAACAGAATATCCTGTTTTTGCAAGGTTTTCCAAGGTTTTAACAAAGTTTGGATTAAAAATATTGCGTGGAACAATTATCAGGCTCAAGTACTGTTACACTGTCATGAATATCGGCAGCCTTTGTTTAACTTTTATGAATCTGCTGACAGGCTGCAGTATATTTAGCTCGTTTATTTGTTGTACATGTGTTGCCAAATGCGAATGAAAGCTAGTCTCTTTATATACTATATATACTGATGTTTCTACAAAGAATTTACGTATTAATTAAAAATAGCCATTCTGAATTATAAGGACGGTTTTTCAGAAGACATGCTGTCAGCGGTGCCGACCATGGGTGGATGGGTGATATATGCTAATAAGTTGCTAATTAACAAAAATCAATTATGTTTTACTTTTAGTTTCAGCGGACTCGTTGTAACTGGGAAATTACAGCAAGCTCTCTGCACACGACATGTCAACTTTTGGATCTGGCAAAATGCGATTGCCCGCAGAACTGTGGCGTGATGAATTTTGGCTGTCGGAGCATGCGAAACTGAAACTGGGATGCTGCTCAAACTAAAGCCAAAATTCTGCTTACATCGCCCAGCACCGGGCTACCAGCACACTGCATGAATCCCTATTGCTGCCCACTGTTGGGTGATGTCAGCAGAACGTCACCTCGAAGGGCGTGTCTTTGTGCTCACTGCAGCCTTGGGTACAGTTTTGCGTGCTGTGATAGCCGAAGTTCATCGTTCCACAATTGTGCGGGTAATTGCACTTTTTTTCAGATTTTAAAGTCTATATGTCTTGTGCAGAGAGCTTGCTTCAATTTCCCAATTACGGCGAGTCCACTCAAACTAAAAGTCAAATGTATTTTATTTTTGTTATTAGGAACTAATTATCATGTATCACCCATCACCTCATGGTCGACACTGTTGACGGCATGTCTCCGAAGGAACCGTTGTTTTATTTCAGAACGGCTGTTTTTACATATCAGCATAAGTCTTTGTAGAAACACCCTTATAGAGTTGTGTGATATTACTGTTGAAAAAATCTGATTGTGTACTCAGGTGAAAAATGCACAGAAGATGAAGGGCACATATATACTTGGTGTTACCTCTGTTAATGTACTATAATTTTTTTGTGTGAAGGCCACCACACAGTTTTTTTTTTTGCAAATGGCTGCTCTGCCTTTACTCACTCGTACTCAGTATATCTTATACCACAGATATACTGTGATCCATGCGAATTACTGTGATCAGTTGCAAACTGTACTGTTAACAGCAGTGATACTTTACAAATGGTGTTTGTATTTTATTGCTTCTTGTATGAATACAATAAAGTTTATTCACATTTTCCTTTCAAATCGTAACATACAGGTCTCCTATACACGCTTCGCAATTTAGTTACGCTTTGCATTTTTGTACAAATGCAGCAGTGACTACTATTGCATGCCCATGGAGTGCAGCAGAATACATATTCTACAGCTCTAAGACTTGCTATATCAACTTGATGTTTTTGTGTGTGCATAGTGCATGTGTACATAGCTTGTGTTTGAGTTGTGTAACTTGAACCAGACTTTAAAAACGGTGATGCACCTCAGATGACTGAGACCATGATGCACATGGTTGAACTCCCGCATGAGACCACATGCACTTTTCAAAGCACGGATCATGGAATAATATTTCAAATTTCTGCATGCATACACACACACACACATATATATATATATATATATATATATATATATATATATATATATATATATTGTTTAACTATAATTTGGCTTCAGAAAGCATTGAAGTTCAGGCAACTGTAAGCAATATGCCATAGGTCTCATTCATCCATAAAGTGTTCCACTTTAAAGTTCGGTTCAAGCTATATACCATCACAGATATGCTCTCCATGTACTTTTCCAAGGACGACCACGACTGGGACATTGCCCTTCCTTACGTCACATCTGCTTATAATTCTCGGCACGACACTGTCGGCTTTCCTCCATTCTATCCCTTGATAGTGCACTTCCTCCTGCTGCCACCTCAATACGTGCATTCTTCATACAACGATAGGACGCAACACATCAAGGAAAAAAATACAGGTGAAAGGAAAGAGCGTCACTCGCAACTAACTTTATATTAAGTTAGTTGCGAGTGACGCTCTTTCTTTTCGCCTGTATTTTTTTCCTTGATGTGTTGCGTCCTATCGTTGTATGAAGAATGTAACAACTAGCCCAACAACAAGTTTTTTCAACAAGTGCATATGCGCGCGACGCCATCGCCCTCGCCGACCATGCACGCCAGCTTGCTCGCTGTCGACTGACGGCCTCGCAAATCACTCAGCAGCGTCTGTACAACGCCTACCACTGTGACGTGCAGTTTCCGCCTGGTGCGCTCGTGCTCCTGTGGTCGCCCTCTCGTCACGTCGGACTTTGGGAGAAGCTCCTTTCGCAATACACGGGGTCCTACCACGTGCTGCGCCAGGTGACGCCAGTGACGTAGGATATTCGTCCTGTCAGTTCGACCTCTCTATCCAGTGATGTTATGCACGTCAGCAGGCTCAAGGCATAGTACACTGCTTCCGAATTCGGCCTTTAGTTTCTCCGGGATGGCTCTCTTGCCACCGGGGGTAGTGCTACGGACCAGTATTTACGATGACCAAGAGGCGAGCAGTGTGAAGATGACGACGACGATTAGAGGCTAGCGCGGGCTGTTGCCTCTTGACCAATTGAGGCTTATTTGTTTGTAAATATACTTGTATATAGCTTTTCGTCTGCGTTTTACTACGTAACAATATTATACGATATCCTTTCTATTAACCAAGTGCAGCTACTCCCCATTTTTTTCTTCAATAAATATATTCCAGTAAGCTTTCTTTGAAAAAATGTCGCACTTTCACCCGAAAGGCGAAGCATCGATTGCGAAAGCAAATTAGCAAAGAGCTATTCGGAGTATACGGATAGTAGTTTCATCGGCTGCATAAACTTGGACGCATTGGCTTACTAACTGAATTAACAATCATGGTGTCAGCGCGCACAAGCAAACATGAATAGATCACGCTGAATGACCGCAGCCAACTACTGTCAAAACGCTAGCAGCAAGCGCAGGTTCGCGTGGTCTATCGCTTCAATGGAAACTGAGCGGCGAATGCACAGCGCATACAAAGGTCAGAGCCGTGTGGAGATAAGAGATGGTGCGGGCGACCGGCACCGGTGGGCTAAGTGCAGAGGAGAAGTTGTTGGCAGAGAAGCTGCCCCCCCCCCTCTTCCCGTTTCTTGCTTTCGCGTGGGAGATTGAGTGGCAAGATACGCCTTTGGTGCCGGAGCACAGCGCCGCCCCGCCTCCCTCCCTCCAATACCCCCATGGCCTTTCGCGCGACGGTCGCGTTTGCTTTCCGCCGTGCGTTCGCTCTCCGTGATAGCGCGCGTCCCCCGCGCGCTTTCGCTCGCGCATACGGCGCGCGGCGACGATTTTAACGCCCTTGGAATCTATACGGAACCTCACGGCGACGGCGACGGCGACGCCGACGGCAGAAATCCGGTTGAAGTGTCCATATAATTGCTATCGCAATAAAACTATTTTGTCTCCGTGGTGGGTTTTGTGTAGCGATAAATGGCATGCCAGTGATGTTGCGAGTAAGGTTAGCAACTATAGAAACAGACGTCTATGTGCGTGCTTGTAAGAAAGTGGTGCTGATCAATGGGCGCATCATTTAAATGTCCTATATAATAGGGGATAAATAATTCTGAACAGAGGGCATTTGCATAATCAAGAAATTCTAGGGCATAAAAATGCTTTTTGAGAACGATTTCTAGGTTACCTAAGTATAATGTATAGCATTTTAATTCAAGAAAACGTGCGCAAGCTTGATATAACAGGTAACGCAAGATATAAATCTAGGAGCAGAAGGCCTGATCACAGGTTTGATCAACTGCCAAACTAGGTTGTTATGAAACGACCCTCAGTGCAGAATCCGATGAATTTGTGCGCGCCAGGACAACTCTCAGTTCTCTGTTGCACCCTAATGTTTCACTTTCACACTTACAGTGATTCTGCATTGAAGAACACGCGGAATGTCAGACCAGTATAGTGTGGAAGACCAATCGCTCCACTTATGCTGCCACTGACCTTGCGTCCGTTCTGATGGGAAGAAAGAGACACAGCGAGTGAGAAGTGAAAAATAAACGACAAAGATGCAATATGTGAACACACGCTTTTGTTACTTGAGAGTTCTTAAAGCATGCTCCGTCGCATGCTTTAATAACCGTGACACTGCCAAGTTAGCTGCATATTAATATGCGTTAATACAGAATGCAGAATGGACAAGTGAAGTGTAAGAGAAAGTTCCAGCGCGGGGCCAACCCAGATGCCGACTATTCAAATGTAATAAAACAGAAATGCTTTCATGTACGCGGCCACTGGAACTATCCGGATGCATTTTGTTGCATTTCACAGAACAAGTTCAATTCTAGTAACTTTTGAAAGCGGAGTTAGGGCATAGAGTATTGCACGAAAATTACTGTAAATAGTGAAAAAATGACTCGCCATCCCGGCCCTCCGAAAGTGGATGTGGAGCGAAGCTGTTACAAAACCACCACCACAACTGCTGAGCAATGCTTTATTGATGGTTGGGATGCTTGTTTTGAGTTTGTTCTTTATTGAAACTTATGGTGTTTTGTGTATGGGTGATCTGAATGATTGTATGCACTGTTCCCTTCCAATTCTGAGTGCTTGTCGCCTTAGCCTTACGGGGGTATGAACCATTGCTGATGATGACAGGTGCTTGTTTTGAGCTTGTGCTTTATTGAAACGTACGCTGTTCGTTACGTTGTATGCGCGATTCCAATGAATAGATGCACCGTTCACTTCACATTTCCCAGTGCTTGTTACCTCATGATTATGAGGGGAATGAGCCATTGCTTTTTTGCTTGCTTAGAGGGGTATGAGCTGATGGTGATGATTTTTGTTCACGGACAGGACACGATAAATGCCAGCCAACGAGAGGCTAACAGCTTGGCTGTAAAATAATAGAAGCTTGAAGTTTATAAATTGTAACTCTGCACCAAAAACACATATCGCCGTTCCCTAAACTGGATGCATTAGTGCATCTGAATCGAAAGAATTTGGTTATAGTGTCACGTAGTAGTGACGGTAAAGAAAACAGTCGCAAAACTGTGTATGACGAAACTGGTTGTTTATTGGGCGAACCTGTGCCCACAAAAGCAAGCTAAACTCAAAGCACAACGATAGCGGCGAACACAGTCGGCGATCGTCGAAAATCTGATCAGCGGCGAAACGCGTCGGCTTTTATACCTAAGTCATCGAAGGTTCCAGATTAATCCCTGATGCCCGCGGGTCTTCCAGAAAGTTCTAGACAATTCGCGTCGGTCATACAATCAAATAACATATGCGTCGGTGAAAACATGCGACGGAAAGAAGCATCGATAACGTTCTAGAAACTTCCGATAGAGGCGCGTCCTGCGCCGAGCGATAACGTTTAACATTTGTTAGCCGGTGGAAAGCGTCCACCGGTGAAAGATAAACATGTATACGTGTCAATAGTTATTAAAAGCTTAGGTGAATTTGGTATCACGTTATTGTACACGTTAGCAAGTGTTTTGCAGAACGCCAACGCAGGAATTACGACATATTAGTATACCTCAAAGCTGTGCGTAATACATTCGTTTTGTCCGCTTTAGATGCAGGTGCACTTTACAGAATTGTAACATCGTTTTCCATTACAGCGTTGCAGAGCTGTAAAATTGTAATTTCGCTTCTGAAATTTTAAAATTCTGAACAGCTGGTATAAAAAAATCGACAGCCCAAATAAAAAAAGCTACTTCTTGCATCCGCTCAGAGTTGATTATTTTTTCTTTTAAGTGCTATGTTTACTTGAAATGCGGAAGTAATACAGTAATACATGATAGTGAACCAAAAAATAAGGTGCTGCCGGCTAGGACCACATCCAGCGTTGCGCGTGACCACCATTGCGCGTGCGGTGCTTTAACAATTAGGCGACCCCGGAGGCCACCTTAACGCCTATTTTCTTCGGTGTTTGTGTACAAGGTTAGACCTGGGACTAGTGTTTACAGACCGACGTTTTCGGCACGCGGGCGAGCGTCGCTTGCGGCCAGTCACGCTACGCCCCTTGCGCCGCGCCAACCGAAATGCCATCCCCTTTATACTTCGACGGGCGCTCCCTAGGCGGCTCTCGTCGGAGCTTGCGGAGTACGATCATAGAGAAAGAAATTTCTTTCTCTATGGTACGATCCCCAACCCTCGCGCCGCTTTGAATGGCTTTCCGAGACCATCGGCGAAGAGGCGTGGGCGTATTTTTTCTTCGCGCAATGCATTGTGTCTCGGCGCAGTCGGCGCGACCAACGCGCGGATGGAGCGAGAGCCACCTCGACGTCGGGCACGTCGGAGAGCGTTGGCCGCGTCCGGTTACGCTAGCTGCGCCAGTGCGTCCAACTCTTCACATTTTTCTCGCCAACGTGACGTACGACGGACTATATACGTGGCTCCAGGCAGCGCCGCTAACGGCCAATGCGGCGAAAATCAAACGTCGTTGTAATCGCAGCGGTCGCATAGTACACCAGCTTGCAAGCAGGTGAGGGTGGCCAATAAACTCACGTATACTACCTGTTTGAACCAAGGCTGACAAATTCCAGGTCATCGCTGTGCAAGAGTAAAGACAATAAGGGCATATGTGGGGCTCAGCGTTTTCGAATGGTGCGCGCACGCAAGCGATTTCATTGAGTTAACTTTGGACCCACCCGTGAAACTAACCTTTTAGATTTGGCACTAACCGCTGCACCTGAAACTGTGTGTCCAGTATTAATTTCTGACGGTTTTAGTGAGTATAAGCTGCTTCAGTTACCGCTTCAGATACCCATGTTATTTACTAGATTTCAGTATAAAAAGATTAGCGATTATAACAAAGCCAACTACGTTGCCATCAACACCGAACTTTAATTTTTTCTCAATGACAAATTTTTGCTGTGTTTTTCCCAACGTTCCGTTAACGAAATCTGGATACATTACAAAGACAAACTACTCGCTCTTGCAGACAAATATGTTCCGTACGTTTCTGCATTCAATGACAAGACTAAACCATGGTTGAATAAAAGCTTCGAACACTTCGTAATAAAAACAGCGTCTCTACCGCAATGCGAGAAACCGTGCAAGCGAGTCCTCATGGAGCAAATATAAAACTTTTCTTAGTGAGTACACGGTTGCCTTACGCACTGCTAAAGACAAGTACTTCGCTCACGACTTACCTTCTCTCCTGAAGACTAATCCGCGAAAATTTTGGCAAACGATAACACCTGATCACAGTTCCGATATTTCCTTGCTAGACGACAAACAACCACCTCTTTCAGAAGGGGTGTAGAAAAAGAAGAATAAACTTACGCAGGCTAGGACTGCGTGAAAAGAAAAAAAAGTGAAGGAGCATGAGCAGAAGGAAAAAAAGGAGGAAGAAAAAGAAGGCGCTGCTCGCCTGCTGTCGGGGTTGTGGCCAAGGATTAAGTAGCTGCCAATTTATCATTCATAGTCAACTGATTTGCTAGTGTTATAGTTGCTTAGCAAGTGAATTTGGTGCTAATCAGACAGATGCCCTTTTCTTCTCCAGGGCCAGGGGCTCTCCCCTGGTCCGCTTCTATTCCTCCGCAGGACTTACCTGTGGATCTTTTTCTGCGCAACGGCGTCATGTCAGTTCCTGTGGCTTTAGTCCTAACAAATGACGGCATCATTTGAATGAAGAAACCGAAAGCGATTCAGGCAGAACTGCGATCGGCGACGGATCATTTCCAGAGCATCACTGAGGTCTGCTAGTTTGCAGAGGGGGTATTATCTGTTTTTCCTCACACCATGCCTGTGTACAAGACCTCCTAAAGTGTTCGCGGTTTGCTTCAAATTCGATGAGCGCATTTATTCCACCTAACTTGGCATGCGTCAAAGGTCTTATCTGTGGCGTCGATGTCAACATGATACCAACTGAAATACTAGAGATGTTTTCACCGGCAGGTACAATTTCAGTTTATCGATGTGGACCTGTGGCCGACAAGAGCAGGATTCCTACTGTGTCGGTCATAGTCACATTTACTAGGACAACCCTACCGACAGAAATTAAGGCTTGGCTCTTAATCTACATCGTGGAACCGCTAACCCCTCGTCCCATCCAATGTGTAAAATGTTGGCGTTAGGGACATACTATGAAGGGATGTAGGTCTGCCCCCAGGTGCCGATTTTGTGGTGAAGACCACAATTCCAGCGAGCGTAAAAGCAAGGAAGAAAGGTGCTGCCTCTGCAATGGCGCGCACTCAGCGAGCTGATTATTCAAATTGCTCTGCAAAGGCTCGGGAAACGCAAATTGTAAAATCTAGAAATTGTTTAAAGAAGACGTTGTTCCCGTAGAGAAGCCATAGACGAAATTCAGGCAAGGACACAGGGGTATGCTGGGGTCACAGCCCGTCAGATGACGGCAACCGACGCATCTCTTTCACTTTCTATTGCTGATGCGGTCGAAAGGGCAATGGAAAAGGTCATGGAGCGCCTAGCTGCAAACCTTTGCGAGTCCTTGACACAATTCCTGAATAATCAGATGCCACAGATACTTGCTACCATGACTGCTATCAGGATACCTTCTCTGACTACTGAGTGCCCAGGCCCGTCAAGTGAAGTATCTAGAGCTCTTAATCTCACCTCTCAGGAGGTTAAAGTTGCAGGTCCTTCTATCGATGCCAATGAGAGTATCAGTCAAGGCATTAGTGATGACGCACAGGTATCAGGTGAAATGGACATAGATCCACGATCCCTAAAACGATCTCGATCCCCTTTGACACATAAAGCTACTTTTCTTGTTCACTCAAAGACGAAAAAAAAATGTCACAGTTTCGCCCTAAGGGCGAAGCAATGAATGCGATAGCAACACAGCAATGTCATACGAAGTAAGGTGAGCGCCTTTGGTAGCAATATGAATTGTAGCAAACATGAGCTGATTAAGTAAGCAGGTGTGCTGCGGCGTAAGTAGACCGGCATGAAGAGAGACTCGATGACCACGAGAAGGCGCGTGTGAAACGGTGGTGTTGATGAGAAGCACTTCCCGTGGGCAGCGCGTGCGAAGGGACACACCTGTAGTGCTGCACTGCCGATCCGGGCTGCATTGCATGCGTGCGTTGGAAAATGTGGCCCGACTATTACTAACTGAATGAACAAGCGTGGTGTGAGCGCGCACAAACAAACATGAATAGATCACACTGAATGACTGCAGACAACGGCTGTCAAAACGCTGGCAGCGAGCCCATACGCCGCAGCGGGCGAAGGTACGTGCGGTCTATCGCTTCAACGGAAACTGAGCGGCGAATGCACGGCGCATAAAGGTCAGAGCCGTGCGGTGATAACAGGCGAGCGACGAGCGCGGTTGTTGGCAGCGTAGAAGTGCGCCCCCCCCCCCCCCCGCGCCCCCTCCGGCGCTGGCTTCCCGCTTCCTTGCTTGCGCGTGGGTGATTGAGAGCGTTCGCTTCCGCTCGGGCATACGGCGCGCGGCGAAGATTTTATCTATAGGGAACCTCACGGCGACGACGACGGCGACGGCAGAAATCCGCTTGAAGTGTCCATATAATTGCTCTCGCAATAATATTTGAAAGATAGCCTTACAAAGGAAGACTTCTTAAAAGGCAACATCTTAAGTAAGGCAGTTTCTGTGTCAATTTTTTCGCAACAATAGGATTCCGCAAAATTCTTCATTGGAATTGCCGATCAATTCACTATGCAGTAACAGATTTATTATACTTGTCATCGAAATTCTCCCCAGATATAATAGCATTGCAAGAAACCTGGCTTTCAGCGCATCAGTCTTTTCAGTTACATAACCAGAGATCTTTCTGACTGGACCGACCATCGAAAGGTGAAGGTTTAGCATTCTTTGTCACTAACAAAATTAATTGGACCGACCATCGAAAGGTGGCGGTTTAGGATTCCTTGTCACTAACAAAATTACTCTTAGGGCAAATGTTTCATATAAACATACGTCTCCTGAATGTGAAATTTTTGCCTTAGATATAAACTTATCAGGGTGCCAACCTATCATTTTAGTAAATTTATACTTTCCTGCTGGTGTTCAAAACACTCGGTGTTTGGTTTACGCTATGACCTCATAGTGTAAAGACAAAATTGTCGGAGATTTGAACTCCCGTCATACGTATTGGGGTTTTCGAAATCACCTATGCGGCAAACTACTGTGGGATGGGGAAATAGAGAGCGATCTCTCTGCAGTGGTTCTTCATACTAGAACCACAACATTTATTTGTGATCGGCCCGGCTCAGCCTTAGATTTAAGTTTCGAAAGTTAGGCTATCACTATTTCATCCTGGACAGCCTTGGACTGTGCCGCAAACAGTGACCACTTTTCAATAATGTTCGAAATTGCTTGCCCAATAATTCCATCATGCACTCAGGTCTGAGTATTGGTGAATTATTATAAATTTAAAACCGATCTAAAGATACTGTAATGAAGAAGACAGACAAGACGACGACGAAGCAGTCAGCAAGCAAGCCACAGTGTTAGTGCTAACCACGCGCCCCGAGCTTGCGCTTGCCCGGATTTTGACTGCTGGTCGCCTCACCGGTTCTTGACGTTCGCCTGACGTTTCTCGAATTCATTGACGTTTACACGTGAACAAATCACGTTGCATTTGGTGGAGGCTGCGTGGGTCCCCCGCACCAACCTGGAACTCCGCTCCCGGACGCTCCCTTCGGTTCCTGCACCCATGATGGTCAACGACACCTCGACTCAGACTGACCCTTCGGCAGCGCCTGCCACCTGCAGCGCCGTGTACCGTGAGCGGGATCCGCCCATCTTCAACGGCTCAGGTGACTCCCACGTTGAAGACTGGTTGTCGACATACGAGCGGGTCAGCGCCAATAACAAATGGGACGATTCATCGAAGTTGAGTCACGTCATGTTTTATCTCGCGGACATCGCGCAACTGTGGTATCGCAACCACGAGACCGACATACCCACTTGGTCCGTTTTTAAGACTTCCATTTCGGACGTCTTTGGTCGGCCTACGGCCCGCAAGCTTCGCGCAGAGCAGCGCTTGCGTGAACGTGCGCAACATCCAGGGGAGAATTACACGGGCTACATCGAGGATGTGCTGAATCTCTGCAACCGCGTCAACCCTACCATGACAGAGGGCGAGAAAATCAAGCACATACTGAAGGGCATCGAGGACGACGCTTTTCAGATGCTGCTCGCGAGAAATCCCACCACGGTCGCGGCACTCGTCTCCTTGTGTCAAAGCTTTGACGAGTTGCGTAGGCAGCGCACGATCGCCCGCCAAGCCCTCATGACGCCAGACACACTATCGAGCTTGCAGCTAGCTTCCCCCTCTGCCGATCAACAGCCGCTGCTCTCTACCATCAAGGACTTTATCCGGGAAGAGGTAGCGCGTCAGCTTTCATTGCTGCCTCTCACGCACGAGCCTTCGCAGTCTTTGGCTCCGGACCTTCAACACGTCATTCGGACCCAGGTTGCTGAGGCCCTCCCGCCTGTGACTCACCAACCACCCGTCACTGCGCCACTTACCTACGCTTCCGTCGCGGCTCGGCCCCCTCAACATCCTGTGCCGTACGTATGCTCGACCTGCGATGCCGACCAATGCCTGGCCGACGACCGCGAATGCTGCGCCGCTCGCCTTCGCGAGACCGTCGGCTCCGTTCCTCCGCCGCCCCGACGCGTGGCGAACGCCAGACAATAGGCCCATCTGCTTCGCCTGTGGTGTCGCTGGACACGTCGCCCGCCACTGTCACCGATGTCCACCTTCGCCATTTGACGTCATGGGCAGGCCTGTTCCTTCGTCTGCCCGGTCGCCACCAAGGTACGTCCCTGACGATCAGCCAGCCTATGCTAACCGCCGGTCCCTATCTCCGCGACGACGCTCCCTATCACCCATGCGTCGCCGACCTCCTACGGAGGAGGGAAACTGATCGCTGCAGTTCCGGAGGCAAGAGCTGCATGCGCGTCGAACTGCCCAAGGCCTCCATCTATTTCGCCGCAAAACATTATCGACGTCGACGTTGAAGGAACTGCCGCATTAGCGCTTATTGACACGGGGGCCGCTGTTTCGGTTATCTGCGAAAACCTATGCCGCAAGATCAAAAAAGTGACCACGTCGCTCTCGGGACTAATGCTCCGCACTGCCAGCTCACAGTGCATTGCGCCTTCAGCTGTTTGCACCGCACGTGTCGCTATTCAAGGTGAACTTGATGTCATCGAGTTTTTCGTGCTGCCGTCATGCTCCCACGACGTTATTCTCGGATGGGACTTCCTTTCACGTCATCGCGCCGTCATAGACTGCTCCCGTGCAGAAGTGGCCCTTACGCCATTGCAAACCTCTCTTTCGGTGGATAATCATCCCGACGCTCACAAACTTGTCGTTGCTGCGGACGCAGATATTGCCCCTGAAACGTCGACCATTGTGCCTCTGTCCTGTACGGCCGCCCCTGACGGAACTGTTCTGTTTGCCCCATCGGAGGTACTTCTCCGCCGTCGCGGCCTACGACTGCCGTTTGCTGTACTTACGGTTGAATCGGGTGCTACTACTATGTTAGTTTCCAACTGGCTCCCATCCTCTGTTACATTCGTGGAGAATCTTTGGGTCACATTCAAGGTGCCGATCTACTGCGCTCCCTCGAGTTTGCAGAGGACCAACCCCATCTTCAACTGAATGCCATGACATCACCTGTTCCCAAACCTTCGGGTCCAGACAGTTTCCACTCTTCTATTGCTGCCGATCTACCGTCAACAGAACGCAGCGAACTCATGGCCCTTCTTCGAGACTTCCGGTCCTCCTTCGATTGCGCCCAACCATCTTTAGGTCGTACAACAAGCGTCACACACCACATTGACACCGGTTCCCATGCGCCCTTACGCCAACGACCATACCGAGTTTCAGCGGCAGAACGGCGTATTATCAATGAACAAGTGGATGATATGCTTACGCGTGGTGTCATTCAGCCATCCCAGAGCCCCTGGTCCTCTCCTGTTGTACTTGTGCGCAAAATGGATGGCTCTATCAGATTCTGTGTTGACTACCGCCGCCTCAATAAGATAACTCGGAAGGATGTATACCCGTTGCCCCGCATCGATGATGCTCTCGATTGTTTGCAAGGGGCAGAATATTTCTCGTCACTGGATTTGCGCTCGGGTTACTGGCAAGTTCCGATGGCCGACCCTGACCGACCTAAGACGGCTTTTGTCACTACTGACGGACTGTATGAGTTTAACGTGATGCCGTTCGGATTGTGCAACGCCCCAGCTACTTTCGAACGGATGATGGATAACATCCTTCGTGGCTACAAGTGGAATACCTGCCTCTGCAAACCTTGACGACATCGTCTTTTTTTCTCGCGATTTTCCAACTCACCTTGTTCGTCTTCGTGCGGTTCTCACGTGCCTCACCTCTGCTGGCCTTCAACTTAACATAAAGAAGTGCCACTTTGCTGCACGCCAGTTGACGATACTAGGCCACGTCGTCTGCAAGGAGGGAGTTCTTCCGGACCCCGCGAAGCTCCGTGCCGTAGCCGAATATCCCAAGCCCAATTCCTTGAAAACACTTAGAAGTTTCATTGGGCTGTGCTCGTATTTTCGTCGATTTGTGCGCGACTTTGCTACCATCATCGCGCCTCTTACCAACCTTCTGACCACCTCTAACGGCCTGTCTGCTTGGTCAACAGAATGCGACGAATCTTTTCGAACGCTACGGCGCTTACTAACGTCGCCACCAATACTCCGTCACTTTGACCCTAATGCGCCTACGGAGATCCATACTGACGCCAGTGGTGTTGGCCTTGGTGCGGTATTGGCTCAAAAAACACCAGGATACCAAGAATACGTCGTTGCCTACGCGAGTCGAACGCTCAAGAAAGCCGAGTGTAACTATTCTGTCACCGAGAAAGAGTGCCTCGCTATAATTTGGGCTTTAGCTAAGTTTCGTCCGTACCTTTATGGCCGCCCTTTCGACGTCGTCACGGACCATCATGCTCTATGCTGGCTCTCGTCGCTGAAAGATCCCTCGGGACGCCTCGGTCGTTGGGCGCTTCGCCTGCAAGATTACGACATCCGTGTTGTGTACCGATCCGGCCGCAAACACTCGGACGCTAATGCACTGTCCCGCTCGCCGCTAGCGTCTGACATGGCTTCTCCGTCAGCCTCTTCGGCTCCCTTGTCGCCTATTGACTTCGCAGACATGTCGTCGGAGCAACGCAAGGATGCGTGGATTTGTCAACTCCTTGACTTTCTCACTGACCCATCCACTTATCCCGCCTCAAGAACTCTGCGTCGCCAAGCCGCCCATTTCACTATTCGCGACGATCTCCTTTATCGCCGGAATTACGCGTCTGATGGCCGGAGGTGGCTTCTAGTGGTACCTCGCCACATGCGCACGGACATATGCGCTGCTTTCCACACTGACCCACAAAGCGCTCACGCCGGCGTTCTCAAGACCTACAATCGCCTGCGGCAGCGATTCTACTGGCGCGGAATGTATGCATTTGTGTGCAAGTACATACGTGCTTGCACTGCCTGTCAGCGGCGGAAGACTCCACCTCAACGCCCGGCCGGTACACTTCAGCCTCTCCCTTGCCCTGCCCGTCCATTCGACCGCGTCGGTATCGACTTATACGGCCCGCTTCCCTCGACCACCTCTGGGAATAGGTGGATAATTGTCGGCGTGGACCACCTCACGCGTTACGCCGAGACTGCAGCTTTGCCTACAGCCACAGCAAGAGACGTTGCGTTTTTCATCTTACGCAACTTCGTACTGCGCCACGGTGCTCCCCGTGAGCTTTTAAGCGACAGGGGACGTGTTTTCCTGTCTGATGCTATTGAAGCCTTGCTCGCTCAGTGTAACATCGTTCATCGCATGACAAGTGCATATCATCCGCAAACTAATGGCCTCACTGAGCGATTTAATCGCACTCTCGGGGATATGCTGACGATGTACACGGCATCAGACCAGACAAATTGTGACACCGTCCTTCCATTCATCACATATGCGTACAACACTGCTACGCACGCGACTACAGGATTCTCGCCGTTCTTCCTCTTGTACGGACGTGAGCCATCATGCACGCTGGACACTATGCTTCCCTACACACCTGACTCATCTGAGTACACTGCAATTTCTGATGTCGCCAAGTACGCCGAAGATTGTCGACAATTGGCCCGTTCCTTGACAACCGAAGACCAAGGTCACCAGAAGCTCCGGCACGACACCGACCGATCTCTCACTACTTTCGCGACCGGTGCCCTAGTTTGGCTTTGGATTCCTCCGAGTACGCCTGGCCTTTCGTCTAAATTATTGGCCCGATATCATGGGCCCTACCGCATCCTCGCTCGGACATCTCCAGTCAATTATGACGTTGAGCCTTTGACACCGTCTCCAGACTTACGTCGTCGTGGTCGAGAAATCGTTCACGTGAGTCGCCTCAAGCCCTATTATGACCCCTCTATACTGTCAACGCCTTAAGTCGCCAGGATGGCTACGCTACTTCCCGGGGGCCAATGTAATGAAGAAGACAGACAAGACGACGACGAAGCAGTCAGCAAGCAAGCCACAGTGTTAGTGCTAACCACGCGCCCCGAGCTTGCGCTTGCCCGGATTTTGACTGCTGGTCGCCTCGCCGCTTCTTGACGTTCGCCTGACGTTTCTCGAATTCATTGACGTTTACACGTGAACAAATCACGTTGCAATACATTTAGCTTCCCATTCCGAAGAGAGTGCAGAAACCAAAGCTATTAAACTTTGTGCTGTAATCAAAAAGACAAAAAACGCGGAATTCAGTATTGAATCTGCGAAGAGAGCATCTCATAGCCCTTGGTGGAATTCAGTCTGTACGAGAGACCAACATGACGAAAGGCCGCTTGGAAACAACTTCTTTATAATCAGTCCCCGATAATTGGTCGGATTACAAATTTTACGCTGGTGTATATAACGCACAGTTGCTCGAGCTAAAGAAGAATACGATAGGAATCACTGCGATTTCCTCTCAAATCCTAAAAACAAAAAAGCGCTGTTTAGATATATCAGATATCGCAAAATTCTGCCATCACCGATTAATATCGGCTATACAAATCTGTCGTCTGATGAAATGACAAGATCTCTAGAACTTCTTGCTAAAGGCTTGGAGAGTAGATTGTCTTCATCTATGTCAGCTAATCTGCAACACCCAGTCACAACGTCACACTTTACTGAAGTTACATTACCTGAACTAGCTGAAGTGATTAGAAACTTACCCTTATCAGCTCGTGGTCCTGATGGAATTACTGTACGTCTAATAAAAATTTTATTCAATCTATCTCCTTGTGATCTTCTAAACGCTCTAAACTATTCATTAAACAACGCATGGATACTATACGATTGGAAAGTAGCTGAAGTAATCCCGATACCTAAAAAGCAAGGAGTAGGCTATACCGTAGAATACTATCAGACCCATTTGTCTAACTTCTAATATGGTCAAGCTCATAGAAATATTATTACATTGAAGAATTACAATCTTGATGACGGATAATTGAATATTAAATCCAAATCAAATAGGCTTCATAATCGGTTGCTCAATATGGTGTGCCCATGCTGATTTAGAAAGCCGAATACAACTTGCCCGAAAAAGGAGACAATATTCAGCTTTAGTGACATTAGATATAGCTAAAGCATATGACAGCGTTGAACATTCAATTTAACTGAATATCTTACTAAGTCACAATTTCCTAAAATATATTATTGCGTGGTAGGCAAAATTTTTTAACTCAAGGAAATTTTATTGCTTTAAGGATGGCTGCTCCTCGTCTAAATACAAACAGACTCGTGGGGTTCCCTAAGGATCAGTCCTGTCTCCATTATTATTTAATATCTTAATGAGCTCCATTACAACTCGACAGGATGTTCAAATTTATGTTTATGAAGATAATATTGCATTGTTTGCGGCTGCCAGTGACATTTACGCTTTATACCAAAAATTGCAAAGATACATGAGTATGCTTGAGGTATGGCTTCAGACAATCTGCATGTCACTAAATGTAAGTAAAAGCGCAATCTTGGTCTTCCCGCTTACGGATCCGATTTCAAT
Organism: Dermacentor silvarum; assembly: GCF_013339745.2. Classification (NCBI taxonomy): domain Eukaryota; kingdom Metazoa; phylum Arthropoda; class Arachnida; order Ixodida; family Ixodidae; genus Dermacentor; species Dermacentor silvarum. Next base: position 8,242,349 of record NC_051164.1, on the reverse strand, counting down.
TTCGATATCTTAAAAACAAGAACCCATACCCCACGTTGAGTCCCTAAAGTATTTGGGAATCATTTATGATAAAAAAAACTCAGCTGGAGTCCACACATAGAAAATGTAGCATCTAAGGCACAGCGTGCTTTAGGTCTACTGCGCAGACTAAGCAACCGTCAATATGAGTTACGTAGGGATTCTCTGCTAATGATATACAAAATGTATATGCGGCCAATGTTGCACTCGTGTGCGTATTGTTCACAGGCGGCCCTGCGTGCAAAACTAAGCCTCGGGTTCTTTTGGGGCGTGAAGCCCGGCGCCTGTGTCTGCGACTCCCCATTTGTTCATAATAATGTTATCTATCAAACATCGCGCCTAACTACATTGCTCTGTAGATTTCGTATGTTAGCGATCGAGACATTTCTAAAATTTTACAGATTTCTGCTTAGACGATCTGATTACGCGTTCATTGATAATCCATGCAGACTCCTTCTTTCTTACTCATTGGCCACGTTTTCACGCTCCACAGATCGTTTTTGTTCAACAGCAATGGATAGTTTAAATGTGAAAATTCGAGAGGTAATTCCATCAACTGAATCAAATCGAAATATTAACATTGAATTCCATGACATTTTCCCCAGAAACCCTAAGCAATCAGTCAGGTCCTTAAACAACCAGTTGCAAGATTACCTTGCGCATGCACCATCAAATAACACAATAGCCAAAGACGCTTCCGTGAACAATGATAAGGCGGGCCTAGGCATTTTCTCGCTTTCGCTTGGCTGGTCATTCTCTTTCAGACTGCCAGACTATACTCCCGTTTTTGAAGCCGAACTTTTGGGAATGATTTAGCACTGCGGAAACTCCTTTTGAGCGAAATCAGTGTGGTTATTATAACAGATTTGCTTTCTGTATGTTCTTCGCTCACAGCTTCATGCAATTCGCCAGCTCTGAAGATGTTTTTAGCATTAGTTCATCCACAGTTAAATTTTGTAAAACTATTATGGGTACCAGGTCACTGTGGGTTGCAGTTAAACGAAATGGCAGATTCATTAGCGCGAGTATCCCTGAGTGGACCAATAGGATCGGTTGTTCCAGTAGTTGCTCACATAACAGCGAATAAATATCGAAAATATTCAATCCGTAGAGATGCCATTGAATCAATAACAGTATGGGCTGAATTTCAGCATCTCAAGTTTCCGCGGAAAATTCAGTGCTGTCAATCAAGACAATCGCAAGTGGTCATCACCAGATTGCGCTGCCGTGTGCCCCCCTTAAATGTATATTTACACAGGACTGGTCTGGCGATATCACCCCTGTGTCAATTCTGCCAGGAAACAGAATCCCTAGATCACTATTTTTTTATATGTCGCCGCTATACAATATTAAGAAAAAGGCTTCTAGAAACTCCATTGCTAAACTAGGGCTAATCTTAACATCAGAAGTAATACTAACGTTCGGTGCGTCAGTTCTGGGCCTCAGCCACAGGGATGCCTTTGATGCCGCTTGTGCTTTCATGCAATCAAGTAACGAAAAATTTGTTTAAATGATTACTTTTATATTGATTTGTTTTCTCTTCTTTTTCCATATTTTTTCCTTTTTAATCGCCTATGTAAATCTTCAAAACATTACTTAAAAGGCCATACAGCGAATTCTTCGCCAATCCCCCAGTGTAAGTACGAGCCAAAGCGTGAGGCCATCATCATCATCATCAGAACAAAAGGCTCCGTGTCTGGCTTCTCGCGTCGGCTCCTAGTTATTCTATATTTATGGTGCCGAAATCCCCGTGCGGAACGCTTCGTTTCTTCGCAAGACTCGAGGGAACTTCTACTCGATCAACTCGCGTGGCGGTAGGAGAGGAACGACGACAGACTGGAGAACGCTTCGCCGAGCATCGATCGCCTTGGAAGCCGGAAACCTGCCTACTCACAGCTCAAGAGAGTCAATGATGGACCGCCTCAAGACCAAGCGGACAGCTCGACGTGCTCAGAACAACAAGCTGGCACACGAGGCTCGAGCGCTCCTGAACGATTCAAATTCCGACATCGCCAAGCTTACAGGTATTCTCAACCGCCTGAGTTCCAGCAATCTCGAACTCTCAAGTAATAATGCCGCTATTGAAGAGCACATTCTCGACAATGACCTTGAAGCAGAATATAGCGCAGCAGCAGATTATGACGATCAGGCATGCTGGCCGGATTGCGTTGTCAGATCGCCGCTTTGGAAAGACCTGAAAGTGAGCCGCCGCAACACACAATTTCTCCTCAACCCAATCCGGCAATAACTAACACGGCAACACCGCAATCGGGATTACAATTGCCTAAGCTCAACCTTCTCACTTTTAGAGGAGACGTTCACCAATGGTTAGGATTTTGGGAACAGTTTGAGAAAACTGTTCATCTCAACGAGACACTATCGCAGACGACTAAGTTCTACTACTTGCGGAATCATCTCGCGGGAAAGGCAGCAGCATCGATCACTGGTTTACCGACCACTAAATCTTGTTATGCGGACGCCGTCGAGCTCCTTAAGGAAAGGTTCGGTGACCGAAAAAAGATCGAACAGTATCACTTGGCAGCCCTGCGAAACCTTCCACACGTCGTGACACGAAACCATGTAAGAGGTCTCGGGCTGCTCTAAGGCTAGACCTCTTACATCATACAACTTCCCGAGACCTCTTACTGCATATTTGCTGCCTGACTGAGTTACACGTACCAGCCCTTAGTTTTTCGGCGATGCTGGTAGACATCACGCGGAACGCTTGGCTGGGTGACATTCTACTTGCTTTTGTGCGCGAGAAGCGGAGAGAAGCGCTAAGGGAACCTACCGTTGTCAACCCTCCGGGAAGTACTTTGGGACAAACGATGGTGGCTGCGTCATCGGAAGCCGAGTTGAAAGATCTACTCAGCTTCACCAAGGTAGAATTAGAAAGCCGGGAGCAATGTTTCACATCGATGGAACGCGTTCAAAAGGTGCACAGTGAAAAGTTACGAGGCAGCAGCACCGCGTCTGTTCTACATAATGCGTCTTTGGCAAAACGCGAGTGTTTCTTCTGACAATCGAATAAGCATGGCACACGTACCTGTGACGCTAAACTTCCTCTGGCTGAGAAAGAGCAACAGCTAGTTAAAGACAATCGGAGCTGTTAAGTGTTACAGGTCATGATACGCTGTCGTTGGTACCCCATAGCCTGTAACTCGGACATCGAGAAGGCTTTTCTGCAAATCGAGATACAGGAGCCTGATCGAGGTGCATTCCGCTTTCTTTGGTTTGATACAGTCCCCGGTAGCCAGAGCAATAACATCGTAGAAGGGTGTATGACACGGGGGGGGGGGGGCTCTGGGTCGACATCAAATCCATTTCTGCTAATGGCGCCTATTCATCATCACTTGGACACCGTATCTGATGACGACACGGCATTAGCCTCCATCCTGAAGAAAGCCTTCTGCGTCGATGATATGCTCGTTGGTGCGGACACTTTCGAAGAAGGTTTAGACACCTACGAGAGGTCGAAGACAATCATGAATGACGCCGGCATGAACCTCGGTAAGTGGAAAACGAATGACAAACAGCTACAAGAGAGGCTTGATCGCAACAAAGAAAACAAGCAGAAGGTGCTCAAAAACGTCCGTTTTATGTATTCACTGGGAAAAAGTCAATAACCTCTTGGAATTCTTGGCAAATTCCTTATTTCGATATATGAATCAAGCTCAAGGCGACACGAAACGGACTCTACTAAAACTGCTTCTATAGAATCTTCGATACCCTTGGCATAGTCTCCCCGTTTATTGTGACCGCAAAGCTGCTGTTTCGGCACTTATGTGTCTTAAAGTGCCATGGGACGAAGAGCTGCCTGAAGAGATAAAGAATCAGTGGAAAGAATGGTGCGCAGAGGCCATCCAACTCTCTTCTGTGATGACTCCACGATGTGTAAAGAGCTGGCCTAGAGGCAGAGATAGATACTGCGGAGCTTCATATCTTCTCTGACGCCAGCTTGAAAACATATGGAGCCTGTGCTTATTTGAGGGCAGTGGACATCTGTGGCAATGCAGCCACGTCGCTCGTAACAGCCAAATCGCACATAACACCGATAAAAGTGCTAACGCTGCCTAAACTAGGGCTCGTGGCAGCAGTAGTAGGAAGAAGGCTAATGAAATATATACGATCGTCATGGGATTCAAGGTTTCTGCCCTGTGTCATGTGCTCTGACTCAATGGTCGTATTGAGCTGGATTTGTGGGCAACAAAATAACTTGGGCGAATTTGTAAAAAATAGAGTGACAGAGATAACAGACGCGACTGGCCTGGAGCCATGGCCTTACTGTCCAGGTGATCACAATCCATCCGACTTATTGACTCGGGGAATATCTGCAAGAGCCTTGCGGGAGAGCAGCAAGTGGTGGAATAGTCCCAAATGGTTGGAACAGCCGAGGTCAGCATGGCGTGAAGAATCAGACACAATTCCTAAACCTCGCGAGAACTTCGAGCCAGCGTATGACCCGCAAATCGTTTTTCTCCAGGCACAACGTCACGCGGACACGCTAAATGATATAACAAGGTTCAGCGATCTGCAAAAACTTCTGCGTGTCACAGCTTGGCACTTCCAATTTGTGAATCGAAGTCGAAGAATGCCTGCAACGACTGTGCAAACAATATCAACAGAAGATCTCATCAACGCCGAAACGTTTTGGATTTGTCGTGTTCAACGAGAGGCTTTCCTTGTGGACATACAACGGCTTTTGCATGTAAAGACCGCTCCTAAACACGCAGTCTTAAAAGATCTTCACTCTTTCATCGACCAGAGTAAACAACTTCGACTCGGAGGTCGACTTTAACGAATGAACACGACGTACGAGGAGAAGCCTCCCATTATTTTACCGGGACAACACCACTTCACGAAGTTGGTAATCACCGAAGCGCACTGTAGGTCAGCGCATGGAGGTATTGCGAGTACCATGGTACAGGTTTGCCAGCGTTTCTGTATTATTCGTGCTAGGCAAGAAACCAAACGAGTTATTAATGCCTGCTTTCTGTGTAAGAGATATAGCGCGAATCCAGCAAAAGTGCAATATGCTACCCTAACACTCGATCGGCTTGTTTCTTCGAGATCATTTGAAGTAATTGATTAGACTTTGCAGGACCACTCCACATAAAGCAGACTACACTGACTGCCACCGCTTGCAAAGGGTACATTCTGCTACTCACCTGCGCCACCACCCGAGCAGTACACCTAAAATTGACGAGTGGGCTCTCAGCAGAAGCCTTCCTCCTAGCGTTCCGTAGATTACTAGCTCGCAGAGGAGTGCCGCAGACACAATATTCGGATTACGCATTGGCCTTCAAAAAAACATCACGGAACCTACGAGACATATGCTATGTTATGAAACGCTCCCCTTTTGCATCCTTCCTAGCCAAACATCGCGTCCAGTGGAAGTTCATGGTGCCAGCAGTACCCTGCTGGGGAGGTTGGTGGGAGAGGTTGATCCGCTCCATCAAAACTTTTCTGCGGAAAGTACTTAGAAAGAGCTGCCTGAAGAGCGAAGAGACTGAGACAGTACTGCTTGAAGTGGAAGCAGTGGTCAATTCACGACCCTTGACCTACACCATAGCCTCCTATATACTTCATGCCTGCCCATCGCCGCCGAGAACGCAGGGAACCGGTCATCGCGCCTAGTGCCGTCACTCGCCACCAGTTGGCGGTGCTACCCCAGAATAGAAATACAGGACGCTCTACGGCGGCCTGCGCTGTAGCATAACTGTATATCACGCTATTTTTTACCGGTGCCGATTCTATTGTTTTACAACATCTGCGGGCGTTTAACGCCGACACAGAAGCGTACAGGCCGCCGCGCATTGCTTCTTCCAAAAGAAAAGAACAATAAAAGGAAAACCACAGCTCTTATCTGTACTAGTATGAAGCTTCATTTTCCTCTGCTTATTATTACATATGTTTTGTATGTCAGTGTGGAGAAAGAATAATGTCGGCTGTAATAACTCCACAACAAAAACTTTTATTACCATCATTTGGATTTAAAGTTTGTGAAGCTTTCGTGACAGGGGCTCCTGTGAAAAAACTTTTCCGATGTCGTTCTTGTCCGTTATCTTCAGTGCAAAATTAGTGAATAGATGGCGCAACAACTTTGTCACCATGATCTCAAACAGCTTCTCATGATGCTCAGGCACTGAACAATTCAATAGTTCACGCTCTCGCAGCACTTGAGCAGCATTCACGGCAGTCTCCCTCAACGGCTGCTTAAAATTTCTTAGCTTAGCGAGCACTACTTCAACCTACTTGTGCGAAGAGTTCAGCACAACTAAGCACAACTACGAGTTCGTCTGACCGATACAGCAGACGGCTTCTGTCTTGAAGCCTAATCAGAGAATCTGATGGCGCCGAGGGCTTGAACTTTGTCAACAAACAGACATTCTTTGCAAGACACCCGCTCATTAACAGCTTAACAGCTCTTTATAGGTATCCGCCAACCATCGCTAGTGCTGCACATTCTGGCGAACGAAGCGTTTTTTTTTTTGTTTGTTTTTTTTGCGCCGGGTAATGTGGTTGAACAGCGCTGCTGTCATCTCTTTGGGAAATTTTTTAGGTAGTTCTGGCGTAGTGCTTACGCTCAGTTGCCGGCGTAGCGACGAGCGTGTGCTATCTTCCGTGTCCATCACGTTGTTGTTTGTCGATGTTGACGCAATGCCTGTCTGCAGAGACTTTTCTGTTCCGCACAAAACTGCCCGTGAGTCTGTCTAATCGTTGCTTCCAGCTGACCTCCTCAACCACCTAAAAAAAGATTCATTGGCGTCAGACGAGAGCTTTCTAGTGAGAACAAATCGGAAGTGCATCTCTCTCAGCAAGTATCTGACGCATTCCACGTTTGACACATTCAAACTTAAAGCCACTTCTCTGGAAGTTCTTCATCGCTCGGAATTTCATGAAATGAGATGCCTAGGACCTTTCTCTTACTGTAACGAGGTGCATCCAAGTCCACAACAATACGCCATACTACTGGGTACAACTCGCAAAGCGCCCTATCAAACCACTTAAAGTAGCACAACTCACTCGTGACCACAATGTCTTCTTTTCGGCCAGAAGGCTTTCATTTGAGCTGCTGCTAGACGTCCTCAATACGGAACCAACAGTGTCACCACAGCCACAGTCGTTCAATACCATGCCGCAGCTCACCGCGTCAATCCAAGGCAGAAGGCAAGTTTTTTTTTTTCCCAGCCGTGGACTGCTGCCGAAAGGTAATCTCCCAACAAACCAGCGAACCGTCGGCAGGCTAGGCAAATTAATATTGTCTCGATTTGACACTAATGGAGACGCGCACACGCAATTTTTCCCGCCTTTAACCATGCACGGCGGCTAGCGAACTATTCTGGGGTAGCAGCGCCCCTAGCGGGCGACCTGCGAGGAGGTCAGGAGAGGAGGTTGAACGGCGCTCCCGGAGTGATTGCGCGGGCACAGAAAGTATATAGGAGGCTATGCCTACACGTATAATGACGCGATGGAATCTTCAGCAATACGCCCAGCCCATTTTCTTGTCGGACGGTCATTGATGGTGGTTCCAGGAACACACAGCTCAGAGTATGAAACGCGGTGCACGCAAGCAACAACAGACGATATGACCAAGAAGTGGATATACCGTCAGAAACTGCTTGACCACCTATGGATACGACGGAGAAAAGAGTACCTCCTCGAGTTGCACTCACTGCATCACTACCCATCGTGTGCCAGCAGAGACCTTTCAAGATGTATTTGGCCCCTTGGCCACATAGCCGAAGTTTATCCTGGCCAAGATGGTGTAGTGCAGGCCTGTAGGATCAAGACACAAAATGGCAAGTTCGTATGGAGAGTTGCACACAAGCTCTACAAACTCGAGTTGGCCCACAACTCCTCTGGGCGGGAGGATGTAGAAAAAGAATAAACATACGCAGACTAGGACTGCGTGAAAAGAAAAAAAGTGGCGCAGTTTCGCCCGAATAGCGAAGCATCGATTGCGATAGCAAATTAGTAGAGTAATTCGGAGTAAGGATAGTAGTTTTATCGGCTGCATAAACTTGGACACATTGGCTTACTAACTGAATTAACAATCGGGGTGTCAGCGCGCACAAACATGAATAGATCACACTGAATGACCGCAGCCAACGACTGTCAAAACGCTGGCCGCAAGTGCAGGTTCGCGCGGTCTATCGCTTGAACGGAAACTGAGCGGCGAATGCACAGCGCATACAAAGGTCAGAGCCGTGTGGAGATAAGAGACGGTGGGGGCGACCGGCACCGCCGGTCAAAGGGCAGCGGAGAAGTTGTTGGCAGAGGAGAAGCTGCCCCCCCCCTCCCCCCCTCTTCCCGTTTCTTGCTTTCGCGTGGGAGATTGAGTGGCAAGATGCGCCTTTGGTGCCGGAGCACAGCGCCGCTCCGCCTCTCTCCTTCCCATACCCCCGCGGCCTTTCGCGCGACGGTCGCGTTTGCTTTCCGCTGTGCGTTCACCCTTCGTGATAGCGCGCGTCCTCCGCGCGCTTTCGCTCGCGCATACGGCGCGCGGCGACGATTTTATCGCCCTTGGAATCTATACGGAACCTCACGGCGACGGCGACGGCGGCGCCGACGGCAGAAATCTGGTTGAAGTGTCGATATAATTGCTATCGCAATAAAAGAGGTGAAGAAGCAAGAACAAATGGCTCCATGTCTGACTTCTCGCGTCGGCTCGTAGTTTTTCTATATGTGGAATGTTCATCGCTATTCAAGGCATTTTTTCATCTGCTTTTACAAGGGAGGAGCATTCCGATATTCCAGTGGTTCCGGAATACCCATTCATGGCGTCCATAAATATCTCAACTGAAGGCATTAATAGCCTCATTAACAAACTATAAAAACTGTGTGTGGTATTGACAATATTAACACTATGCTATTAAAACAACCAGTATCTATTTCAAGTGTCATTCTGTACCATATTTTCAAGCAGTCCATATCGTCTGTTATCTTGTCCGTTGACTGGAAGATTGCGAAGGTTATTCCTATTTTTAAAACTGGAGAAAAGCTCTACTGCAGATCAACATAGGCCTGAGAACTATCGCCCAATATCGCTAACATCTGTGTCATGCAAACTACTTGAACACATAACCGCCTCGCACAGTTACTCGCACCTCGGAAAAACAACTTATTCTTTCAGAAACAGCATGGCTTCAGGAAAGGTCTATCTTGCAAAACACAGTTACAAGGGTCCACCACCGATGTACACTTCAGTACGAACAACAATCAAGAAATAGACGCCATTTTCTTGGACTTCTCTAAAGCATTCGATCGCGCTGTCCATTGCCGTCTCATTTCTAAATTATCTGAACTAGGTATCGACTCACGAATTAACTATTTCTTGGCTTATAAACTTTTTATCGCTTCGTAGTCAATTTACCGTTGTTAAGGATTGTCCTTCTATTAAGGAGGTCACGTCTGGGTACCACATGGGGCCTATACTTTTCCTAGTCTTTTGACGATGCACCTTCAAACATTTACTCTTGCATACGACTATATTTGCCGACGATTGCGATGTTTACCAAGCGATCCATTAACGATCTTACCATATTACAGCATGACCTTCACATTATTACCGACTGATGTAACATATAGAAAATGTCTCTCACCCCTTGCAAATGTAAGATTATATCGTTCTCACACAAGCGCACTAGTTTCATATTCACAAACAGCTTAAATAACACGACTTTGTCACGTGCCACTACCTACAAATAGCTTGGTGTGAACCTTACTAGTAACCTTCCTTGGTATTCCCATATTACTACAATTTGCGCTATGACATCTAAAACACTTGGCTTTCTGAGGCGCAACTTACAAAATTCACCTGCTGATGTGCGTAAATTAGCATACGTGACGTTTGTACGCCCGCAATTGGAATTTGCATCCGCTGTATGGTCGCCACACCAAGAATATTTAATAAACATGCTTGAACGTATACAGAACAGAGCTGCCTGATATATCACTCGGAATTTTGATCGGAACTCCAGTGTAACGCATGTTATGCTCGATATTCCTTTACAGCTCCTAGACATCCATCGCAAGGTTGCTTTGCTCTGTCTACTTCACAAATATGTTCATTCCGATAAGCCCTGCATATTACTCCTCGAAACCCCCGCCCGTACGTTCTCAAGTTACATAATCATCTCAACCCGCCGCGGTTGCTCAGTGGTTATGGTGTTGGGCTGCTGAGCACGAGGTCGCGGGATCGAATCCCGGCCACGGCGGCCGCATTTCGATGGGGGCGAAAACACCCGTGTACTTAGATTTAGGTGCACGTAAAGTATTTCGCGAACGTCTGTGCGCGCTTTTTACTTAATCTCCTTCCTCTTATTTGCTGTTATGCGTGTGCATTCGGTGCTTTGTTTTTTTCTTTAGTTTAGCCACTGCACAGTTGTGTTGTATTTTTTTAGTCGTTTCCATTGCACTCAACAGCTCATTGTTACATTGCCCCCTTGTTCTATACCCGACAGGGCATGTAAGGTGTTTTTTAAAGAAATAATAAATAAATAAACAGTAGTCATTAGATTGATCGAATAGTGCTTGGAGATAGTTGAATGAAATATGGAATGTTTTACCAACAGCTTGCGACCAATGTAATATCTTCTCACCGCTAATATTGAACAATTCCCATTGCTTTTTACAACACCACGCTTTACAACACAACGCGCCGTCGAGCTCCCACTGAAGAGGGAAACTGACTGGTGCATTTCCTGAGGCAAGAACTGCAAGTACATCGATGTTCTCAAGAACTCCATCTTCGCCGCCAAATGTTATTACCGTTGTTGTAGAGGGAGTACCCGCAGTTGCGCCAGCCGATACCGGAGCCGCCGTTTCAGCCATCCACGAGAACCTTTGTCGCAAACTCCGAAAAGTGATTACAGCTCCCTCTAGTCTGGTGCTCCCCACTGCCTGCAGCGCGCAGCGAATTCACCCTTCAGCTGTATGCATGGCCCACATCGTCATCAATGAAGTTCTATACTTAATTAAGTGCTTCGTGCCACCATCATGGTCTCACGACCTCATCCTTGGTTGGGATTTCCTGTCACGTCATCATGCTGTAATTAACTGTTCGCGTGCAGAAGTGTCGCTTTTACCACTGTTGTGAATCACTGCTGACCGGCTCTCCTCACGTTGCTGATAAACTCATTGTTGACTCCGACACAACCATACCCCCTGAGTCGTCGATGGCTGTTGTCCTGTCGTCTGCTGCCGACTCTGACGCCACTGCGGTGTTCACGCCGTCCGATGTGTTTGCTCAGCGCAAGGGCATCGTTCTTCCGTTTGCCGTGCTCACTATAACATCTGGGTCAACTGTGATGCTGGTCACCAACTACTACCAGTACCCGATCAGCCTACTGTGTGGAGAGACCCTAGGATACTTTCAGGCGGTCGACTACGTTGACGATGTCGATGTTCCTACCGACTCCCACCGTTGTTACGTTGACGCCATCGCTTCTGCCTCAGACTCATCGTCTTCAGTGGGTTTTGACAACGCCATCGACCCTGCTCTTTCCCCATCTCATCGCCACTAACTTCTCGCTCTCCTTCACAAGCTTCTTTCTTCTTTCGACTGCCATCTGACGTCATTGGGCCGTGCCACCGGTGTTTCGCACACCATCGACACCGGTTCCCACTCACCCTTGCGACAGCGCTCGTATCGTGTCTCGGCCAAAAAGTCATCACGAAGCAAGTGGACGACATGCTCAAACGTGAATTCATCCGTCCTTCTCAGAGTCCTTGGTCTTCACCTGTCGTATTGGTAAGAAAGAAAGATGGCTCCATTCGCTTTTGTGTCGACTACAGATGCCTAAACAAGATAACAAGAAAAGACGTTTATCCACTGCGTCGAATCGATGACGCGCTCGACTGCTTGCAAGGCGCAGAATATTTCACTTCCTTGGATCTGCGCTCCGGGTACTGGCAAGTTCCAATGGCCGAACCTGACCGTCCGAAAACTGCATTCGATGGATGCACCCGATGGCCTCTACGAGTTTAACGGCATGCCCGTCGGGTTGTGCAACGCGCCTGCTACTTTTGAGCGTATGATCGATACCATCCTTCGCGGCCACAAATGGAAGACATGTCTATGTTACCTCGACGACCAATTTTCCGACACACCTCGCTCGCCTGCATGACATTCTGACCTGTCTCGCTTGTGCCGGCCTACAGTTCAACCTCAAAAAGTGCCGTTTTGCTGCAAGCAAGTTAACCATCTTGGGTCACGTAGTCTCAAAATACCGCGTCCTCCCGCACCCAGACTAGCCCCGCGCCGTTGCAGACTTCCCAACACCAACGTCTCTCAAAACCCTCAGAAGTTTTATTGGCTTATGTTCCTATTTTCGTCACTTCGTACGCAACTTCGCATCCATCATGGCGCCCTTGACAAGTTCACTCTCCGCCTGTAATGGCATAGCAGCGTGGTTACCTAAATGTGATGCGGCATTTCCGCAGTTGCGCCACTTGTTGACCTCACCACCGATTCTTCGCCACTACGACCCTGCTGCTCCTACGGAAGTTCACACTGACGCCAGCGGAGTTGGCCTTGGTGCGGTCTTAGCGCAACAGAAAGCTGGCTATGATGAATACGTCGTCGCTTATGCGAGCCGTACTCTAAAGAAAGCAGAATTAAATTACTCAGTGACAGAAAAGGAGTGCTTAGCGATCATCTGGCCACTAAGCAAGTTTCGCCCATACCTTTACGGCCGTCCTTTCGCCGTAGTTACTGACCACCATGCCCTTTGTTGGCTTTCTTCCTTGAGAGACCCGTCGGGACGCTTAGGACGTTAGGCGCTTCGCTTGCAAGAGTACGACATCCGCATCATGTACCACTCCGGTCGCAAGCACTCCGACGCTGATGCGCTCTCCCGTTCCCCACTGACACCTGACTTGGCGTTTTTGTCAGACTCCTCGTCCACCCTGTCACCATCGACTATCACTGAAATGCTCACAGAGCAGTGCAAGGACCGAACACTTGCAATGTTACTTGACTACCTTGCCGCTCCGTCTGATGTCACTTCGACACGAGCACTGCGTCTCCAAGCAACCCACTTTTCCGTGCGCTATATGCCCGACGGTCGGAAATGGCTCCTTGATATACCTCGTCATATGCGCTCTGACATCTGCGCGTCTTTTCGCGCTGGTCCCCTAAGCGCTCATGCCGGCGTCCTCAAAACTTACACGAGGTTGCGTCAGCGCTATTATTGGCGAGGCATGTACAACTTTGTGCAAAAGTACATTCAGGCTTGTACTACTTGCCAACAGGGCAAGACACCTACACACCGTTTCACAGGACCGTTGCAGCCCCTACCATGCCCGGCTCGTCCCTTCGACCGCGTCGGCATCGACCTCTGCGGCCCGCTTCCATGCAGCGGGTGCGGAAATCGGTGGATTATTGTCGGCGTAGATCATCTTACTCGCTACGCTGAGACTGCAGCTCTGCCGGCAGCGACCGCCCGTGAAGTTGGGTTTTTCATTCTTCGCAATTTAGTTCTTCGCCACGGTGCACCCCGAGAACTACTGAGTGATAGGGGCCGTGTCTTCTTGTCGGAGGGTGTCGAAGACCACCTCGCTGAGTGGAGGATCATTCACCGAAAATCGACGGCATACCATCCCCAAACTAACGGCCTGACCGAGCGGTTCAATCGCACACTTGGCGACATGTTGCGGATGTATATTTCATCCGACCACTCCAACTGCGACACCATACTCCACTTTGTCACGTTGGCATACAATATCGCGACGCAAGCGAGTACCGGCTTTCCCCCCTTTTTCCTTGTGTATGGCCGTGAGCCTTCATGCCCTTTGGAAACCATACTGCCGTACCAACCTGACGCCGCAGAGTACACGCCGCTTTCCGAAGTCACCAAATATGCTGAAGATTGCCGTAAGCTGCCACGTTCCCTCACTAGCGATGATGATGATGATATGTGGAGCGAGACTCAAGAACGTCAAAAGACACGACATGACCATACTCATCAACCACCACCCAGCCTTGCTCCCGGTTCACTTGTTCGGCTTTGGATACCAGCCCACATTCCTGGCCTCTCTTCCAAACTCCTGGCGCGTTATCATGGACCCTACCGTATCATCGATGCCACTTCACCTATCAACTACATCGTTGAGCCGCTCACAGTGTCACCAGACCTGCGTCGTCGTGGGCGAGAGACAGTACATGTCAACCGCTTGAAACCGTATTACGGCCCACTCATCTTCTCTGCGCCCTCAGTCGCTAGGATGGTTACGCTTCGCTCTCGGGGCATTGTAATGAAGCAGAGGCGCCCCTGTGTACGCGCCGACTGAAGAGGAAGACGAAGGACCGTGCCGTGATCGCGAGGGTACCCCGTTCTACGAACAGCCCTTGCAGTGCCTACCTGTATACCTAGAGTTCTTGCAAGGTTATTGAGGACAATGAACCTCGTCGACATTGCTAATATTACGTCACCATTTGGAGAGAGAAATAGTAAAATTAGTCAAGTAACCGGCCAACCAGACACAGAATTAACAGAAGAATTCAGGCTGGTGCTCGCATGGAAATATTCACAAGGAACAGGAAGATCAAAGAGAGTAACGAAAACGGATAGGTAAAGAGGTTAACCAAGGACGTGGCCGGTTGGCTACCTTACACTTAGGGAGGGGTAAAGAAGAAGAAGAGATAATAGGGAAATAGAATAAAAATAATAAAGATTAAACTATTGTGAACATATTCGCAGAGGAATTACCGAGTCACAAGCGCTCGCACTGCCCAGTAGCCTTCAAGAAGTGCAGAAGGGCTTTTGTGGCCTTTTGCATGCAAGAATGCATAGGCCATGGTCCCACTATCTTTTCCACCGAGAGCGCTCTATTATCTAACAGGCTCAGTCTAGCTTTTAGAGCACGTTGTTGAGCGTCAAAGGATGGGCAGTGAAACAGAACGTGCTCTAGAGTCTCATCGCACCCGCACAAATTGCACGCCGCACTGTTGACCATTGCTATTTGGAATCAATAGGCACTTGTTAATGTGACTCCCAACCCATGCGGCACAATAAAGGTGTTTCGCGACGGGAGAGTCCAGCTGGCAGGCGAAGTTGCGAGTTATGGAGTTACGGTCGAGAGAGTGCAAGTGTGAGTTAGAGGAACCCGGTGAATTCCATCGTAAAACTGTAATGGTGCGAGCAAATTACTGAAGTTGCCGCGCAGCATCCGTTCTTGGGAGTAGCGTAGTCACCGGCTCATGTTTTATTGCGATAGTAATTATATGGACAATCCAAGCGGATTTTTGCTTTCGTCGTCGCTATTGCCGTGAGGTTCCGCACAAAATCTAAGGGCGATAAAATCATCGCCGCGCGCCGTATGCTGTATGTGCGAGGGAGGCACACACAGCGCGCGGGGGATGCGCGCTTTCACGGAGAGCGATAGCACGGCGGAGAACAAGTGCGACGTCTCCGTCCCCCAAAGGCCGTGGGACGATGAAAGCGAGAGAGGGTGGGCGCCGTTGTGCTCCGGAACCAAGTGCACAAGGGGACCTGGCGATTCAATCTCGCATGCGAAAGGAGGAAAGTGGGAAGGCAGTGCGGGAGGGAGGAGGTGTGCCCGTGCGGCTTCTACCTGCTTCGATTCAACCAACAACTGCGCAACGTATCTTGAAAGCGTATCACCGTATCACACAGCTCCTACCTTTGCATGCGCTGTGCTTTCGCCGCTCAGCTTTCGTTGACGCGATAGACCGCACGAACCTTCGCTCGCTGCTGCAGCCGCGCTTTCTCGCGTCAGCGTTGTGACAGCGGTTGTCTGTGGTCATCGAGTGTGATCTATTCAGGCTTGCTTGTGCGCGCTGACACTATGCTTGTTAATTCTGTTACAAGCGAATGTGTACAAGTTTATAGAGCCGATAAAACTACTTGCCTGACTACGTATAGCTCTCTACTAATTTTCTATCGCAATTGATGCTTCGCCTTTCCCGCGAAACTGCGACTTTTTTTTGATGAGCCGAGCGGAGCTTCATCTGCGCTTTCGTTGTCTCAAATGCCGGAGTGGCTTAGCAACTATTGAAATACATTGTCGTGTCTTTTATCGAGGGCGTGGTGATGAATGTGCCTTATTTCATGCACTAGCTGTTCGTGTAACCCGTGACGTAGGGCAAAATGCAGAGTTTGTAGGGCTGCTCTTGAGTGGCTGAAAATGGCCCAAAGATTGGTGGCTGCTAGAGTACGTAATTGAGTGCACCTTGAAGAGCCACAAGTTCTGCTGCTGTCGGCATGCTATTGTGAGAGTATTTAAATTGCAAAGAGATGGCGTCCGATGGAACAACTACTGATCCGGCAGAGCTGTTGAAATTGGTGGAAGCGTCCGTATAAATGTGTGTGCGGTCAAAATGCCACTTGTTTAGGAGAAGCAGACAACTGCTTCAGGGCTGGCGGGGACGAGCCTGCCTTCTTAACAATCCCAGGAACTGAGGGGCACACGTGAATTTGGGTGGCGGAGCGGCACTTCTTCAGATTGAGTTGAAGTCCAGCATTGTTCGAGCACTCCTGGAAGCGATTCAGGCCCTTAAGTCGCCTTGGGATGTTTGGAGGTAGCAAAGACTATCTGGCACTTTAAGCCGCGCAGCACCGAGTACACGTTACGCTGGAAGGAATTGTAAAATTACTGAAAGTTGGGCGAGTTGGTAGCTATTCATCTTGAAACAAAACTGAGTTGCGAATGTCAGTGCCTGTCTGTTACCTTTGCCTTATTGTCCTCGTTTCTTGTGTGCGCGCTGCAGTTTCAAGATGAACGCTGGAAGGAGGCAGGCGTACTGCAAAAGCCAAATGGCATGACATTGAAGTCATGCATTATCTCTCACGTAAAACGATCGAAGTACGCCGCCGGCAGCCGCCAATACCCCGAACGCTAATCTAATCAAGATAAGAACTCGACGCCTCGTAATCAATCAAGCACATCGTTGATTCGCGGCAAGACATATACTTGTTTTTGAAGTGGAAAACATTGCGGCAAGACGAGGACAAACAGAGTGTAAAAAAACAAAGCCGCTGTGTATAAAGTAGACAACATCAGCGCCTTAGTTGTCTACTTTCCGTCAGTACGCGTCTTGCCGCGCAGTTTTCCGCTTCAAAACGATGCAATATCAACTAGCCCAACATCACTTACTGCTGAACTGATATGTTTTTTTTATTTGATAAGCCACGTTTACATGAATGCGACATTGACGCATCGCATCGCACTTTTAGCGCATCGCATTCATGTAAAGAGTGGTAATCCAATAGGAAGGCGCATCGCGATGGTAAATCTACCATCGCGCGAGGCGATCGTAGATATACGGGCGGAAGTCGACTCACGCACGTAGCGCTACGTTCTCGGGGGAGTTAATACACTGCATGTAAACGGCGTCACATCGCCTTTCCCAAATGGGCTTGGAAATGCGATGCGCCACTGTCGCATTCATGTAAACGCGGCAATAGAATATGTGACGGTGGGATGACGTCCCGGTGATGCATGTCAGCGATCATCTCAGTAATAATTTGGGGTTCTGTGACGGATAGAATAGGATAGCTAAACTTCATTAGAAAAATAATCAGAGTTTTGTGTTGCCCCGAAGGGGCATTGCTAATGGTCGGCGCCCCTATCCAGTGCTGCGCTGGCTCTTGCCATCTTCTCTGCTCTCTGGATCAGCTTGAGCTGATCGCCGAGGGCCGAGGTAGCAGTGCCTCCTATTGCTCTCTCGTGGTGTTCGTGTCGTGGTGTTCTATGTTGGGTAGCATGCACTCTCACGTAATGTGGTATAGGGTTGGTGTGACCCCGCACCACGGAAATTTGATATGGTCATTAGTGCAGCGGCGAGTTACAGCCAGTGCCCATGTAGTAATAAACATTTATTGTGCGTTCAATGGGTACGTTGAGCAACATCGAAAGAATCACGGAACTAGCACAGTTGGAGAAGACCGGAACGTTGAAGACTGAGATCGTCGGCGATAGATGAACTCAACAGATCGGAGTCGGGAAGGTTTAGGGGACGCCGCACATCAAGGTCGACTAAGACGGCCCATGCAGCAGAATGAAAATGTGCCAAGAATAAATGAGTTACGCGCCCTTCCAAGTCTTTCACTTCGCAGCTTGGTATCGCAGCTTCACGGGAAACGGACAGAGATTGGTGAAAAAGAGTGGGTTGGAACTGGTCGATACGACGAGCGTCGCGTCAAGCAGAAGGGCTTTCTGAGAACGAAAAACGTTCGATGGCTCAAAAAATATAAGTCCGTCAGAAAGGTCGCTACAAAATATACGCAGAAGAAATGACGTGGTTGGAGGAAATTCCGTATCTTCCTTGAGGATGATTCTGCGTATAGACTAGTGAATGTTGTTGAAGGATGGGCCAAAAAATATTGCGATAGCAAATTAGTAGAGAGCTATACGGAGTAAGGATAGTAGTTTTATCAACTGTATAAACTTGGACATGCAGGCAGCACTAGCAACGCGCAGAACTGTAGTCCACGCCGTCGGCGTTTTGCCCGGATTCGCACCGAACGCGCGCGGCGTTGGTGACTGTTGCCGGTGCCTCTGGGGGCGGCTCGGAGGTTTTCGACGAGATCAGAACAGGACACTTGTCGAGCAGCATCGGAAGTCTTTACCACCTTCTCGCCTCGCAACGTTTTTATATAAATAGGCATTTGGTGCCGCAGCTAAACGTCTCCTCGCCTTCCTCCCTACCGTCCCCCCACGGCCTTTTGCGCGGCGGAAGAAGTCGCGTTTGTTCTTTATATGGTGATTGTAAAGGAGGAAAGAAACGCTTAATTCTGCAGCCCTTCATGGAGCACGGTGCAGAACGCGCGTTTGCTCTACGCCGTGCGTTCTCTCCCCGTGAAAGCACGCGTCCCTCGCGCCCTTTCACTCGTACATACAGCATACGGCGCGCGGCGACGATTTAATCGCCGTTGACGTCATACGGAACCTCACGGCGACGGCGACGCCGACGGCAGAAATCTGCTTTGGAGTGTCCATATAATTGCTATCGCAATAAAAGCAGAAACAGCTCAAGTTCAGTATGAGTGCAGTCAATTAGGGCATTGTTAAGTAAGGAAAACTCCCAGCCAAGTACGATATTAGACAGTTTTAGTTTAGCGCGCGCAACGGCCTTGCGCACGCAACGCGCCAGCGGGGGCACGACTGCGCATGCGCTGAACCCCTGAGAGATGCGTGCGTTTGCGCACGTATGGGATACGCGCGCTATTTCTCCGGGCTTGCGTTGCGCTCGCTACAGTCGTTACGTACCCTACCGACGGCCCTCTCGCGAGATCTCGCGCTGCCGAGAGCTTAAGAACATGGCGGCGACCGACAGCAAAACAAGCGGGTCAGTGGTGATGGCAGCGAGCAAATCCCGCGTTCATTTCGGTATCGCCCTCGATTTGGAGCTCCTTGCCTATGTGAGGAGCTTAAATCCATTCGCGGACCCTGTGCAGTGGACCGTTATCGCTGCAAAGATGCAGGATATCGCTGGGAGGCCCTTTAATGCCCGGAACGTCCGCAGTCGAACGGAGCTCCTGCTATCCTATTACGCTGCGAAGGACATGGTCAACCTGAGAAAGTAAGTTGCGAGTCTGACTGCGTGAATTTTTGTTCGGCCATTGCTTGCGAATTTGTGCACCACACGATTGTTTCAGGTCAGGATCAGAGGAACAGTACAGCACACGGGAAGCTCTGCTGCAGGAGCTGCTCGACTTGTCTCGCGAGCACGGTGTTCAAATTCGGCGTCGCCGTATCGGGAATGCTGCACCGGTGCCGCGAGACCGATGCACCCTGGCCCCAGAGGCGGAACGGAAGTCGGCAGCAGCAAAAAGGGACGCGGCTGCCGCGATGAACGTGGCAACGCAGCCAAGCAGCGGCTCATACATAGACTGTGAGTAGATGCAACCGCATGCATTTGTACAGCACGCGATTGCGATCGACGGACATCGGTGCTGTAGGGTTCAATAATCGAGATCGAGTTTGGGTGAGTTGCACCGCACCATGTGTCCGTAGTGGGTCCAGAGCATTTATGAAATTTCGTGTGGGTCATTATGAGCGAACAATTAAGATATGCATGTTTTACGCGTTCACAATCGCTGACTTCGCGGATATAGCAAACTTTAACGTTATCATTTCACAGCAAATCGTTATTTATAAATAACGATTTGCTGTAAACATGATAACATTAATAATGTTGATTGAAATCGTGTTCAGTACATAAGCTGCATATAGGACGTTTTTGTGCGCTCTTCTTGGGCTTTATTTCACGGCTGAAAGTCATCGTGAGACGCTGGCATTTTTTATAGCTATTAGCGTACGACAGCTCGTTCACATCACCACTCTTTGTGTCCGAAAATTTCCCTGTTACATCACATGTGATATTGAGTCACTTCTACAACCCGAATGATTTCAATCGTTTGCAGGTGGCAAAGACGGGGAGACGGCCGCTGAACTCTTTAATAAGATGCTTCAGAATGAGGAAGAATACAACGAGGCAGGGGCAGAATTGGACTCCCAGCTGGAGGAAGTAGACTCGCAGCATGGCGACGGTAGTGGCAGCTTCATGGAGTCAAGAAGCCAGGCGACGCCATCTCCATCCGATAGCCAGGCACTGCTGTCTGCAACTAAAGCAGCCTCTCAGGTGGACAGCTCGCACGTGTCAACATCACAAGCGGCTGTGCGGACTGAGCCAGTACGAGGTAGGTGTCCAGTACCTTAGCTGCTACCCCTAGACCATTTGTTATAGCTATTCAAGAACCGCTCGGCATATAAAAGTGACCTTTACAACCTTGTTAGGAAGTACGGGTCATGATGCACACTGCCACAACTTCTTTCCCCTGTGCCATCCTTTCATCTGCGGCTTCCAGTGTGCTTGTCGGGACGAGAGAAGAGAGAATGCGCTTGATGCGCATTCCTGTGCAGTACTTCTTGCACTGTTACTTCCTAACGAGCCCGACAATGAACTAACTTGCACTTCATTGCTCATGAATTTTTTTTCTTTTTTCCTGTAGGAAAGAAAAGGCAGGAGCAGGTTGCAGATTTTGAGTTTTTAGAAAAGCGTATGCATCATGACCTGCTCATGAAAGAAAAGGAGTGCGCCATGGAGGCCAGGCGTTTGGCTCTTGAAGAGAGGAGGCTGGCGTGGGAAGAAGAACGGACTCGGCTGAGCTGCAGCTGAAGGAAAAAGAGATGGAAATGAAGGCGCAAGAACGAACAGAAGAAAGGAGAATGCTCGCTGAGCAAAGAGCGCGGGAGCAGAAGGAGAGGACAGAGGAGCACAACAAGGTTCTTGCTCAGCAACAATGCCTGCTGAGTATTCTGGAAAGAGTTCTAGAAAAAATAAACAAGTAATGCATGTGAAGTACTCGTAACTGACTCTCACAGGAAAGAAAAAATATCCTCACAAACACTTAATCAATGAACATATATTTTCACTGCAATGAGCGGGATACAGGAGCAGTATGACAACTGGTATGTAACAAAAAAGAAAAAGGCACAATGAAATATTTACAATGTATAGAAAAAATAAGCACGACATTTTCTAATTACAATAACATTACAATCACATTGAGAATACAGTTCAGGTCCTTGGGTAAATGTTGTATCACCTGACTACATAATTCTTGAATTAAAGAGCCCCAAGAACTCAGATAAGTAAAAAGCTAAACGCTCATTGACGTTTCGTCTTGACAAGTTTTGGACACAAGTAGTAACATAAGATTAACTCGGTAAGTGCTGACGTGGCTTCAAGTAGTCTTGCAAGCTTGGCGGGCTTACTGAGAAATACCGGCAAACTTGGCTGCCGTACACACACGTGTGGCAGTTTGTCAGAATGGTAGCCGCCTTATACATCTCAGCCACTTGTTGTCGGAGAAGTTTCTGGTTTTTCTTATAATCCAGAAAAGCGAATTCTCTCACGACTTTTCCGAAGCCCCACTCCACGGCTTGCCGCACACTACTCATCGCGTGATTAAAATGTTGCTGCGCAGGTGTAATCGAAAACCCACTATAGGGCTTCATGATCAATGGCAGCAGCGGATAGGCTGGGTCGCCATATATTACAAAGTCTTGGCCGTTGACCAGGCGCTCCAACTTTGCATATAGGCCACTGTCTCGAAGGATTCCTGCATAGAAGAGAAACCGATAAGTTGATGAATGGCTGAATATAGCAATAAGTGAAAGTGCAAGCTAGACGAAATGTCTGTGATCATTATTCAGTACAGCGCTTGCAAATGTGTGCCAGTAACAAGTAAGCAGCACTGAATTAATAGCTGGCATTTAAGTAATCACATGACCAACCTGCATCATGCCGTCGTCCAGGGTAATGCCCATCTAATTGGCATACAGTGCCATTTGGGCACATTAGGGACTGATATTTCACACAGTGTACCCTTTTGTGGCCCGAAAAATAGGCCTGTTGGTTCCGTTTCGGGCGGCATATTGCGCGGGCAGTGCCATCAATGAACGCCCAGCAGTTGTCCAGTGTTGCACCTTTTCTTCTCACAGCCTGGAACAAACAGCAACGGATCAACATTTAAATTATATCTACAGCTGCCGCAAAGCGAAATGTCAAACACACACACACACACACACACACACACACACACACACACACACACACACACACACACACACACACACACACACACACACACACACACACACACACACACACACACACACACACACACACACACACACACACACACACACACACACACACACACACACACACATTTTCCCTTGTTTAACCGATACCGACAAATGCTGTAAATATACAAAAAAAGCAACCTATTCTAGTGAGAAACACAGTCGACTTACATCTGCGAAATCCCTCAGGCATTCTGAAGATAGCCAGGAGTGGTTGTTCATGTCCTCCAACAAGTGTCCGAACGTTGCCGTTATGTGCGTTACCACTTGCGAGCTCACGCTTGACATAACTGACGTGTGCAACCCAAAGATTTCTTGCAGGTCACACCATCTGTTTGGATAGGCGAGCCGCCGGAGCAAAAGGCACAGTGCATCACGGCCGACCACCGTCACTTTTTGAGCACTGCATATTTTGTCGGGGATCAGCAGCAGACGAACAAGTTCACTCAGATCTCGTTTCTCGAAGCGGAATTGTTGTCGAAACAACGTCGGCTCCACTTGGTCCACATCGAGGAGTCCGTTGCGCGAGCGGTATCGCAGCAGCTCGCTTTCACGATCGCGCCTTATGCGGTATTCTATGTCGTCAAGGCTGCAGTCACCTTTCAAAAGCCACCGCTCGCGGGTTGTGAGCATCAGATCGTCTATTTCTTGCCATGAAAGAGTAGCCAAAAGGCGGCGATTCCACAAGATGCTTGACGGCATTCTCTTCCCTTGCTGCTGCTCGCCTGAACACAAAATCGGCGCGAACGCCGCGAAAAAGCTTGGCTTGTCTCGTGCCTTGACTTGTGACAACCAATGTTGGCTATACGAGTTTATTGCTTAGGCACTAGATGGCGCCAAGTAGCACTCCGAGGCAAGGGTGTTGACGTTTAGGCGCACTCCACGTTTAAGATGTTGCGCGCGGTAAACTAATGGTGTGGGGGACAGCCTCAACCGTAACGTACGTAGCGCGCCACGCGTTGCGTACGTACTGTCTAGCGCGCGCTAAACTAAAACTCTCTATTGTGAGAGCAGGATGTAAGAACGATGAACTTTAAAGATGTAGTGCTCGTGCTTAATAATGACACAAGCAGTTCAGGCAGCTAGAGGCTGAACAGGTTCTCCATTCGCTGTGGGGCAAAGGGTTGCGTCAGTAACGGATACGGCAGCTGCAGGGTCTACAGGAGCATGTCTATGGGAACTTCTACAAAAACGTCGACGTCGGCGTAGAGAAGACAAAAAGCGGCGACTTGGTGAAAGCGAGCGACAGTACACAGATAGTGTATCACCACTTGGGGCTTTATTGGATTACGGATCCGAAGAGTCGTAGCGTGAACGGGGCTGGTCAGCGAAATGGGTTGGCTGACGGGCGTCCCCAAACGTGGGCACGCAACCATGGCAGTGTCGGGTTATGTAGCCGGAACCACCAACGCAATTAGTATCGGCCGGTTATCGTGTGTACGCCAAGTATTCGCGACGGTGGGACCATGTCATGCAACATACGGAGAAGGGGCGGTCATGGCAACGGGAGGGCACCATGCCATGCAAAAGAGGGATAAAGCGTGTCAGTGCCATGGGCGGCACAATACCATGCAACATACGGAGAAGGAGCTGCCACGGCAACGGGATGGGACCTTGCAATTCAACATACAGAGTAGAGGCTGTCACGGCCATGGGACGGGACCATACTGTGCAGAGAAGCTGAAAGGGCAAATAAGGTTGCGATCACTCCCGCTTCCCTGCTTCGGCGCCACTCAGGAAAGCGGCCACAGGCAGCTGCTGAATTAGCACTCGTAAGGCATCAGTTCTGTGGTGGTCTACTCCTACTCCTCCCGCTGCTCTGCTGCTGTCGCCGCCACCGCCACTGCCGCTGCTGGCGCCGTTGCCACTGCTCAAGTGATTTCACTTGCTGTAATACAGAAAAGTGGCCAGATGACTCCGATTACTGTGAGTTTCTCACCTCTCTGGTTATGACGCCGAGTCGGAGCTCGTTGCTTCTACAGTTGGTCATAACGCCGACAAGTGGTAACTTGTGTCACTGTTCGAGTGGACTTCGCAAGAAGCATCTGAAAGGCGTCATCGTCGATAGCCTTCATTATGTACTTAATCTTTGCAGCGCGTGCTTAATTTAGCACGCAAGCGTTGTTTGGCGCTCATCTTCCGTACAGGAAGGCAGTCGAGAACCTCCAAGAAGGACGCCTTGGAAGCAGACTAGGTCTGAAAGTCCACT
The DNA here is from genome assembly GCF_013339745.2 of Dermacentor silvarum. Taxonomy (NCBI): domain Eukaryota; kingdom Metazoa; phylum Arthropoda; class Arachnida; order Ixodida; family Ixodidae; genus Dermacentor; species Dermacentor silvarum. The sequence continues at coordinate 8,217,502 of NC_051164.1, read as the reverse complement.
TCTTCGTTCGTATACCCTAAGTTTGCCACGTCGTAGATGTAAAAGATGTCATTACTCAACTTGGAGGCGCCCTCTGATCGGCTGTGCACGCTCACGCTATAGTACGACGAAAGCCAGTTCTCGACGTCGTGGTCGTCCGTGCCGCTGTACACGGCGGGATCTCTTTGGCGAACCATGCTAGAGCGAATCACGACCGGTGGTGGTTCCGTCTGTTGGGCCGAATCGGCTGGCATAGTCAAATGTAGCGCGCGGTGTCGAAGTTCAAGGTTGCAGGCGTTTTCGAGAACTCAAGCACCCGCACTACTTGAAATGAGGTTGTATTCTATGAAGGTCGAAGATCGCTGCAAAGAATCGCTGCAAATAGCACAATAGTCAAGGTCGAGCGACTATCTCGAACACACCCGCCGTGGTTGCTCAGTGGCTATGGTGTTGGGCTGCTGAGCACGAGGTCGCGGGATCGAATCCCGGCCACGGCGGCCGCATTTCGATGGGGGCGAAATGCGAAAACACCCGTGTACTTAGATTTAGGTGCACGTTAAAGAACCCCAGGTGGTCCAAATTTCCGGAGTCCCCCACTACGGCGTGCCTCATAATCAGAGCTGGTTTTGGCACGTAAAACCCTATAATTTATAATTTTTTATCTCGAACATGACGTTGACTGCTTTGGCGGTCCTGCTTCTACCTTGGCCATTATTCTGTTCTTCACTATTATAACAAACACTTTGTGTAAGTCGTAAGTCTGAACGCCGTTGTGGATACTCTGAACGGCTGGATGAATATTGCTAGCGAATATTCTCATGCATGCAGAGAAACCCTTAACGTATCTCGCCGATGACGGAAAGAGAGAGAGAGAGAGACTACATTTATTTGGACCATCGAAGTCGTTGCTCTTAAGGTCGAGTGGGTGGTATCCTCATTCCAGGACTCCAATGGCCATGGCTGCTCGACGTGCAAGTTGGGCGAGAGCTTCTTGTCCCGCCAGGGTAAGAATTCTCTGAATATTTTGACTCCAACATACCCATGAGAAGCGTGGGGCCTGATTCTTTCCCTGTGTCAAACCAAATAGCCCAACTTTATATACTTCCATGCCACTACTAGTGCTCTCGTGAAGTCCACTTTCGAGCTAATAATATTTTAGGTTTCACCAGTGCACGTGTCGCCAGAAAAACCGGCATGCTGATACCGTTCTCCGCAGTCTTATTGGGTTCCTCCGTGTATATAGTGGTTTCTTCATTGAAAAAAGTCAAGCAGTGGACTTGGAAGCACCGAACAAGCACGAATGCTGATCAGATTTTTTCTGATCGCACAGATCGTGCTGCCGAGGACCGGATTCGTCAGCGCAGGGTCTGAGCATGCACTGCATCAGGCCCATCTGCTGCTACCTCCGGCTGTCTGCCCTGCTGGCTTCATCAGACGAAACACGTCGCAAGAATCTATACCACGTGCTCTGCACTGGGACCACCTGACCAGCACGGTGACGTCGACGGAGACATCATGGGATAAAATCAGCAGCCATTTCGACATACCCTTCTGTGGACTTGGAAGCACCAACAAGCACGGATGCTGATCAAATTTTTTCTGATCGCACAGGACAAACATTTAGTCTCTTCAATTAGAGACAACGACGTAACATTGACGGTGCTCCCAAGTCCACAATGCTGTGTTACTATTTTGCGGGATTGTGCTAATGTTGTCCGCTTAATGTTAATAACATCCGGAGACGTGGAACAAAATCGAGGCCCTGACTCTGATTCGGATGAATGTTCGCAGCGGGAACTAATGAAAGGCATTCTAAGAGAACACAAAGAAACGAACAAAACACTGAAACAACTGTCTTCAAATATCAAGCATGTGGAGACAATAGTTGCAGATTTGCAGGAAAGAATGACAGTAATTGAGAATGAAAGAGGACTATGGAAAGAATGCGCAGAAAAGATGGTACACTGCGAAGAATCTTGTGAATCTACCATGACACGAGTCGAATTTCTGGCATCGAAGGTCGATGATTTAGAAAATAGAAGTAGGAGGAACAACCTAATAATTTATGGACTAAGTGAGAGCTCTGATGAAGATGTTAGAACACTTGAAGCAAAAGTGCGAGACGATATATTTAAGAAGATCCTAGTAATAGAAATTGACTCAATTGAACGAGTTCACAGCATCGGTAGAAAACAAAGCTAAAGGACACGCCCCGTTATTATCAGGTTATTTAACTTCGCCGAGAAAAGCAAAATATTATCGAGCTGCTTCAAGCTGAAAAACACCCAGATTTCAATATCCGAGGGTTTCTCGAAGAAAGTACGCGACACGTGCTAAATTATGGCGTTCTGCAGTAAGTGACAAGGCGAAAGGGGCGAAGGTATCGCTGGCATTCGATAAACTGAAAATAAATGGCAAAACCTTTACCTGGAGTGAGCATGACGGCCGCAGAATTGAGCAATCAAAACCAATAACTTCCGCACACGCTGGCCCGACATCTCGTGATAGCACGTGACAACAACGTACTAGATTTATCAGAGTGTTATGGCTGAATGCGCGCAGCGTAGTCAATAAGTTCAGCCTACTTGAAAGCATAATTGCAGCTCATCAACCGCATTCATAGTCATCACGGAAACCTGGCTTCACGAAGTTGTCCAGGATTCCGAAGTGTTTCCATCTTCTTATCGGCTCATACGGAAAGACAGAGAATCGCGGGGGGAGGTGTAGCTGTCGCCATTAAATCTAACAAAATATTCACAGTCTTAAACAACATACCTGACCATGAAAGCGTATGGTGTAAATTCACATTTAATGGAAAAAGCATATTTCTCGGTGGTGTGTACCGACCTCCGAATGCGCCCCCTGAATATCTCGAGGTTATGCACGATTACATTGCACGGCACACTAACTCACGTTCCAATGTAATCATCACAGGTGATTTCAATTTACCAGGAATCAATTGGACTAATCTTTCACACAACAGCTCTGACGCGAAAAGTGCCGAATCACTATTGTTCATGTCATTTACTTTCTCTTTAGACCAGCTAGTTTCCGAACCGACTAGAATAGCTGGCCCGTCATGTTCTGTACTTGATTTGATGTTCGTAAGCAGTCTATTTCAAAATAACACATTAAACGTTGAAAATGGAATTTCGCACCATAAAATGATAGTATTCTCCTGCCCAATTTTAGGAAACCGTGAACGCGTTAAGCCATCGATTGCTGTTATCAAGGATTACTCAAGAGCAGATGGCAATGCGATCTCAGAATATTTGAACGCCCGCTTTCTACAGTTTTCTTTACTTCATGATGTAAATGAATTATGGTTGCGTTTTAAGCATATTGTACAATTTTGTGAAAATAACTACATTCCCTCCAGAAAGAAACGGGTTAACAGAGAACATCCTTGGGTATCGCGCGAAATAATACATTTAAAACGGAAAATTAAAAGGAAGCGCAGAAAGAAAACCACATATGACCTTCAAAATCTCGTACGCTTGCGACAAGATAAGATCCAAACGGCGAAGGAATGTTTTTTGACTGTTACTCTGCCTTCTTGCATGACATGTAAACCACAAGAATTCTGGCGCTACCTGTCTAGGGAGCGGCACACCGTATCGCAGATTATTGTTTTAAACGAAACCGTTGTTCAGCCTGACGTCATAGCAAGCAAATTTAATGAATTTTTTCAATCTGTATTTAACAGAACTACCTTTAACGACCCCTCTCTATGTTATCAGTTCGCTAATCCAATGCCTGAAATAGATATCGACCAAGAAGGAATTTTTCGACTATTGCAAAATCTGGACGTAAAGAAATCATGTGGCCCCGACCTCATAACAAACGCATTTCCGCAAAAATACGCAGTTTGGATGTCAAAATACTTATACGTAATTCGCAGGCGATCTTTGGATACTTCAGTGATACCTGACGATTGGCGAATGGCCAAAGTATTACCTGTGCACAAATCTAGCTCTAAACTCGACGTAAATAACTATAGACCTGTTTCATTGACATGTGGATCCAGTAAATTGTTTGAACATATTATTTATAAGGCCATAATATTGCACTTAGAGAATAATAACCTACTATAAAGCCGGCAACATGGATTCCGTTCAGGCTTATCTACTATTACTCAGTTAGCTGAGATAACCCATGACATAGCTACCGCAATAAATAACAGAAGTCAAATAGATGCCATTTTCTTTGATTTTTCAAACGCCTTTGATGTTGTTCCTCATCCAGCTCTTATTACTAAACTAATTAAGGGCCATTGGTATACACGGGAAAACAGCTTCATGGATAAAGAACTATCTCGAAAACAGAAGGCAATGCGTAGTTGTGAATGATATTATGTCTGATTACCTCAACGTTTTTTCTGCTGTACCACAAGGCTCGGTTCTTCCGCCCCTCCTATTTCTGATCTACATCAATGATATTCAATCATGTGTTCAGCCACATATTCAAATGCGCTTTTTCGCCGATGATTGCGTAGTTTACACAACAGTAAATACCAGGGAGGATCAGGTAAAACTGAACGATTCGTTAGCCGCAATACAAAATTGGTGCGACATATGGGGGATGAAACTGAATGCAACAAAAACTACCAGTATCTCCTTCACACACAAGAAAAATGCGCTTCAGTTTACGTACACAATAAATAACATACCACTCAGAAAATGCGATGAAGTCACATATCTTGGGGTCACTCTTACAACGAAATTAAATTGGGAACCTCATATAAATAACATATATAACAAGGCGCTAGGTAAGCTGCATTTCGTGAGAAGAAAACTCAGAAACACACCTCCTAGTGTTAAATTAAATGCATACAGAACCCTCATCAGACCCGCTTTAGAATATGCTGACTCAATTTGGGCTCCGCACCAGAAGTATTTAACCGACAAACTAGAACGCATACAGAAATTAGCATTAAGATTCATATATTCGCAATATTAGCGTTAAGCAAGCACTGCGAACCTCCACGTCAAGGCTAACATTCAACCACTAGCTCAACGTAGAATGATTTCTAGATTACAATTTCTATACTGAGTTTATCACGGTTCCTATCATATACCACAAGCAATATACATTCAAGCGCCATTCAGATTTTCCACCCGAAATAATCACAATAAATCAATACGGCCCCATCCGAGTCATAACAACACTCACAAGTACTCTTTATTCCCACATGCCATTTCCCATTGGAACATGCTACCCTCTGATCGAGGCTGTTAACTGCTTATTTGTCAATGCATTTATTGACAGTATTCAGAATTTGCAATTCGAGTGGTAGTAAAGTGACTGATGTTATCTGTATTCCATATGCAGCCTCTTGTGGCTGCATACTTAACGTAAACGTTGCTTTTCCTGCTTGTACGCGAACAGCTCCTTTAAGCAAAGTGTGTGTATTTATTGAGTATGTTCACTTTTGTGCGTGCTTATGTTCTTTATTTGGATACAATGGTTTCACTTTTATCTCGTATTCTCCTTTTTAGTACTGTATCTCATTTTGTAACCACTCCTGCATGGGCCCGAGAAGGGCCTGCAGTATTGTAAATTACATAAAATAATAAATAAAATAAATAATAAAGGACGACTGCTTTACATAAAACTGTTAAACCAGTAAGCAATCGCTGTTGCAAAAGAATAGAAAAAGTTTGCCCGTTAGTTCAGCGCTATATACACATCGATGAGATGTATTGGATTGAAAGAGCAAATCTAGCAAAACAAATCGACATTTCTAGCTCATGGCAGTTGTTCCTGATTGAGCAATGAACCAGCCAACCTTATCCAGCACTTGTAATACGTAATTCAGACAGTCAAGCTACACGCTATCTCAATGTGATTTCACAGTACGATTTCACAGAATGCTGAGAAAATTCTGGATCTAAAGCGAAAAGTGCAATCATCACATGGATGCACGTAGAAAAGCTGTTCTTGCGAAGTGTCCCATTTTATTGCGCAACCGAAAAAAAACATTGATTTTGACAGCAATTATCAATCATCAATGCGCACGTGCGCTTGCACTAAACATTCCAGTGCAGGTCCCCATTTTGCTTTGTAGCGTAGATTGTGCTTCAGGTGGCAGTGATGGATTGTTTCCTATTGGCGTAAAAGCTTGCCACTGCCACTTCATATTTTTGCCGTATAAATGTAAAAGTATAAACTTTACACAATACCTTTTTTGCTAAATCTATCCATATACCATTTCACAATATATAGTTTGATTTTGCATTCTGGTCGCCTTGCAAAATTTTAAATGACAGACGTCGATAGCCAGTTACAGTAAACAGAAGCGATGCATACCGGATAGGTGACGTGGTATCCTCTGTTTCGAAGCACTTCCAGCTGATGCTCGAGCACACCAATCGGGAGTGCTTTGCGTGGTTCAAATGTGGCGCTCATAGGAGGGCTGTAGTAGCTTCGACTCAAGTATGCACTCTGTAAACATCAAGGTAAGTAAATTTATGCGCAAGCGGTTTCTTGCCTCAATTTACTTTACTTTCACGTCCGAATATACGCAGTAACAGTTTTTTACCAAGCTAAGGCAGCTAAGATACATATAACTACAACATTGGCATTTTTCCACGGGAAAGCAGGTTAATGGGCCGAGGGAAGGGCTAGTAATTGACATATAATCGATGCCTAACCACTTATTGCCGTCTCACTGTTTCAATGAAAATGTTTTAGAAACGATGGAACCCAGCCTTTAAGACGCAAACACCAGGCGAGAAGTAGACGGACACACGCTGGGACTAGCAACAAGTTTAATCAAAACAACTACACAGGGAAGCCAGAGCGCGAATGCGTCGTACATACCACATGACCATCAAAGAAGAAAGCACAAAATGACATCTAGTAACCCCATTTTTCTAATAATCCATCTTTCTTTGACAGCGATAACATGTTTGACAGCGATAAAATGTTTGCTGCTGCAGAATCTTCGCGTTATTGAAAGCATCGAAACTTACTATAATACGTGTATGAAGTTCACTGCAGGACAAAGGTCTCTGCAAAAGATCTGCATTTATCCGTGCCCTGTGTCACGCAAATCGACCTCAAGCTGCACAGTTAGCTGTGAACAATCTGCTGACTTACATTATTCGGCCAATTTCCTAATATCATAATCAAGAACAACAGCTAGTCGAGTTCTAAGGACTTCATTTGGTAATGGCCCACCAAAACTGTGACGGATAGTTACTTCATGTTTTCATACCATTGCTAAGTCTAATCTGTCACCCTCGAATACACTACCATCTTCATTTTGTCAGCGTAATAGATTGCCGGCTATCTAATTGAAGCACTGAATTATCCGTCAAAGTCTCAACTACACGCTAAGAAAAGTGCTGGGGAAAACGGGAGTAAATAGACAGTTCATCCTAAAATGGGCACTTCCGCCACTCAAGGAGCTAACTGCAGGTGTGTGCGTGCCGTGTGCAAAAAGCAGAGAGTAAGTGCTTGGTCCCTGGTCATAAAGAGAGGAGCCGGAGGACGAACGGCCGCCGTTACTCCCCGTGTACTCCGTTGTTTTCCACAGTGTTGTGGAGTCAAGCGGCGGAAACGCTGTTGCCTGCACAAATCGTAAATAATTTGAAGTTTTCTTCCACTGCCACCTGAACTACAGCAGGGTAGCACTTTGCCTCATCGTGAGGAAATTGCGTGAATTATAAAAGGTGGACTATGGGAAAAGCCATGCACTTCATGTGCACACTTCACGTGAATGATACAAAATAAACGCGCAAGTCATGGATGACTGACAGATGTTCTTGGTCAATAGCAGCTGAGTTGCTTCCGCTCCAAAAGAGATTACAAACTTAAGGGATGCGGTGCGTAACTGAAACCGCACACTCTAAGTGACAGAGAAGTTAGTTTTTAGAAAAATACAGAAACAGAGCGACACAGGACAAGAGCACAGGACAGGGCGCTGAATAACAACCAAATGCTTTATTCCTAGAATCGGCATATAAAGACATCATTGAAGGTTACACAAAAGAAAGAAAATGAGAAAGAAAAAGAAGGATAAGCGTTAGCCACGAAGGTAATCCAGTTCTTTTGTTGACAGTGTGAGGGACGCAGAACTCACGCATGCGTCTCCACTTGTCAATATGCAAAAAGTCTCGAAGATTTCACGCGCGTGCTGTTTACGATATCTTCTAATTATTTCGCACTCTTCAAAGATTGGGCTGCAACCACACATGTTACAGTGGGTAGCACTGACAATTGGGCGAGTTGGTACGGATGCATGGTTTTAGAAGGGCGCAACAAGGAAGACGACAGACGAAAGAACACACGTACACAAGCGCCGACTCACAACTAAGGTTTATTCCACATCACGGAGCAGATTTAGATTGGCCACGTGTGTGTATAAATCTGCTCCGTGATGTGGAATAAACCTTAGTTGTGAGTCGGCGCTTGTGTACGTGTGTTCTTTCGTCTGTCGTCTTCCTTGTTGCGCCCTTCTAAAACCATGTTACAGTGGGTAGCCAGATGACTGTATGGGTTGTCTATTAGTGAATCAGCATGCTCGCGCAGGCGATCGTTGATGCATCTCCTCGTTCGCCCGACGATATTTTAGTATTCTATCCAGTTGACCCCTGTGACGTGGAGTTAACCTCCAAAAGAATTGTAGATGCCTTTAGTGAAATAATGAAGGATTTTTTATTGACAACGCAGGAGCCAATCAATGACCGTTTAGGGTTTTTAGACACTGAAAATGGCAACCGCTGGGTTATCGTCGCCGTGGACCACCTCACGCGCTACGCCGAAACTTGAGCGCTTCCGGCGGCCACAGCAGGTGAAGTCGGCTGGTTCATCTTTCGCAACCTTGTTCTTCGACATGGTGCGCCTCGCGAGCTACTGAGTGACCGTGGTCGTTCATTCCTCTCCGAGGCTGTAGAAGCCCTGCTCTTCGTGAATGCAACGTTGTCTATAGAACTACGAGCGCCTATCATCCGCAAACCACTGGTATGACTGAACGCTTCAATCGCACTCTCGGCGACATGCTCGCTATGTACGTTTCCGCTGACCACACTAACTGGGACCGCATCCTTCCCTTTGTTACGTATGCCTACAATAGCGCCACTCAGTGGACCACGGAATTCTATCCTTTCTTTCTTCTTTATGGTGGCGAACCTTCCTCGTTTATGGACACGATTCTTTTGTATCGCCTCGACACTTCAGAATCTACGACTCTATCCGAAGCTGCCACCTATGCCGAAGAATGTCGTCAGATCGCACGTTCTCTTACCGCGCAAAACCAGGCCAGCCAGCAACATAGGCGAGACGCCGGCTTGTCCTTTCCATCATATTCACCTGGAACGCTGGTATGGCTCCGCGTTCCCTCGTCTACTCCCGGCCTTTCCACAAAGTTGAGCTCAAAGTATGACGGCCCTTACCGGGTTCTACGACAGACGTCCCCGGTCAACTACGTCATTGAGCCCGTTCAGCCATCTACGGACCAACGGCGTCGCGGACGGGCAGCGAACGTCGCGTCAAGCGCATGCGTGCCAGGGAGAGTTGGGAGAGGGGAAACTCCTTCCGCGGGCGGCGCACGGGAATCGCAAGCGCTATCAGCGCCACCGGGTGGGTCACGCGAGATCCCGCTGATATCGCCCGGGTCTCTTTGGTCCCCAACAAGCGGCTATGGCGGAAGTCTCCGCCGCGGCCTCCCGTATTCCCGCACGTGGTTAGTCAACCGCGTTCCTGCCGCGGCAAACGCCGCCCCCCCCCCCCCCCCCCCCCTCGTATTCCCAGTTGGTAAGTCGGAAGCCCTTCTTTACCTATTGTATTATTCTCTTCGAGGGAACCCTCAGTGATGTCAACTATAGCTAGCTGGCCTGCTCGAAGTGTTAGTTGCAGTCGTAATAAATGCTTTCCGAGTGTACACGTGGTTGTCGTCTACTGTTTCCTCGAGCTTGTACCGGACCGCGGTTGATGCGCAGGCATGCGCCAACCGCGGGGCTCGGTGTATCGAGGCAGAGAGCAGTGGGCATACCCCCATATCCCGACAATATATATGTGCATATATATATACATTGTAAAGGGGTGTACTGAACAATTCAGATGGTTGCGTCTGTTCGTAACCGAAAAGGCAGGTGACGCAGAGCAGGAACAGCTGGTCGCCCGAACGGCTCACACTCGTGCTAAGCACTGGCGATCCGGCTGGCCCACTGGTTGTACTGCAGGCATTGAACAGTCGATCTGGCTGGCCTTGTCCTTGTGCCCTTCTTCTTCATTACAATTACCCCCGGTGCAAAAGCGGAGCCATCCTGGCGACTTACGATGTGGTGACGAGCGGGTCATAGAATTGTTTCAGGCGCTGAACATGAACAACATCCCGTCCATGGGGGCGCTTGTCGGACGGCGGTGTAAGCGGCTCTATGACATAGTTGACCGGAGAGGTGCGTTCGACAATGCGGTATGGTCCATAATACTTCGAGAGAAGTTTTGTCGAAAGTCCAGGCGTGGTACAAGGCACGGACAAGACAAGTGTGCCGGGAGCGAAGTTCGGATTCGTAGCATCGCCATCACGATTGTCTTTTTGTCGTTGTTGGTCGTCGGATGTAAAATGTCGGGCTAATTGACGGCATTTCTCGGCGTATCGGGCGACGGCTGAAGCGGGAGCACACTCTGACGCGTCTGGTGTATAAGGCAAAACAGTATCGATGGTATGGGAAGGATTGCGACCGTAGAGGAGGAGGTATGGGGGAAATCCTGTAGTACTTTGGGTAGCCGTATTGTGTGCGTACGTGACAAATGGGAGGATGACGTCCCAGTTTGTATGCTCCATTGAAACGTACATGGCGAGCATATCACCAAGGGTTCGATTGTAACGCTCCGTAAGCCCGTTAGTTTGAGGATGGTACGCCGTGGTGGTCCGGTGAACTATGCGGCATTGAGCAAGCAGAGCTGCAACCACCTGCGACAAAAAAACGCGGCCTCTATAACTCAGCAGTTCCCGAGGTGGGCCATGACGAAGAATGAAAGGATGGAGCAGAAAGGATGCGACGTCACTGGCGGTTGCTGCAGGTAGAGCGGCGGTTTCAGCATAGCGTGTAAGGCGATCAACTGTGACAATAATCCATCATTTGCCAGCAGGTGTTAGCGGTAGCGGCCTGTACAGGTCAATTCCCACATGGTCGAAGGCACGAGCAGGGCACGGAAGCGGGTGTAATAAATCGTGGGCCGGATGAGGTGGAGATTTGCGGCGTTGGCATTGCGGGCACGAGCGGACAAACTTTTGAACAAAAGTTAACATTCCTCGCCAGTAGTAACGTTGCCGCAGGCGCTCATACGTCTTCAAAGTGCCGGCGTGTGCACATTGTGGGTCCGTATGGAAAGACGCGCACATGTCGGAACGCACAGTCCTAGGGATAACCAGGAGCCACTTGCGACCATCGGGCTGGTAGTTGCGTCGATACAAGAGGATATCCCGGACAGCAACATTGGCAGCCTGGCGACGCAGGGAGCGGGAGATGGGAGACGCTGGCGAGCCAGAAAGGAGATCCAAAAGAGAGGCCACCCAAACGTCCTTGCGCTGTTCTGATGCGAAGGTGTCGACGTCGAACGACGACACCGTCTCAAAGGTGGAGAGGGAGGCAGTGTCAGCTGGCACCGGAGAGCGGGACAGAGCGTCAGCGGCAGTGTGCTTGCGGCCTTAGCGGTAGATGACGTGTATGTCGTATTCTTGAATACGAAGAGCCCAGCGAGCAAGACGTCCAGACGGGTCTTTTAAAGAGGACAACCGACAAAGGACGTGATGGTCAGCAACCACATTGAAAGGTTTGCCGTATAAATAAGGACTAAACTTCCCGAGTGCCCAAACGATGGCCAGGCAAACATTTTCTGTGACGCTGTAATTGCATTCCGCTTTGGTCAGCGCACGACTGGCGTACGCAACGACGTACTCGGAGTAGCCAGGCTTGCGCTGCGCGAGGACAGCGCCAAGGCCAATACCACTGGCATCGGTAAGCACTTCAGTTGGGGCGGTGGGGTCTTAGTGTCGCAGTATAGGCGGGGAAATCAGGATACGTTGTAAGGTCACGAGCGCGGTGTCACATGCAGGAGACCAGGAGGATAGGTCGTTGGCGCCGCTTAAAGGTTGTGTCAGAGGTGAATAATACAGGCAAAATTGCGGACAAAGCGTCTCAAGTAAGAACAGAGGCCGATGAAGGCGCGAAGTTCTTTGAGTGTCTTAGGTTTAGGAAACTCTGCCACAGGGCGAAGTTTTGATGGGTCGGGGCAAATGTCGTCTTGGGATACGACGTGACCTAGAATGATGAGGTTGCGCGCGGCGAACTGGCACTTTTTCAGGTTCAGTTGCAGGCCTGCGTTGGTCAAGGACGTCAACACTTGCCTAAGGCGAAGAAGATGCGTGCTGAAATCAGGGGCGAACACAGCGATGTCGTCGAGGTAGCATAAACACGTGCTCCATTTTAGGCCGCGCAAGATATTGTCCATCATTCGCTCAAACGTAGCAGGCGCATTCCACAGGCCAAATGGCATAGCGTTATATTCGTATAAACCGTCTGGAGTAATGAATGCGGTTTTAGGGCGATCAACTGGTGACATCGGGACCCGCCAGTAGCCCGAGCGTAAGTCCAACGAAGAGAAGAATTCAGCGCCTTGCAAGCTGTCCAGAGCGTCGTCAATCCGCGGTAGAGGGTACACGTCTTTTTGCGTTATCTTATTAAGACGGCGATAATCGACGCAGAACCGAATGGAACCATCTTTTTTTTGTGACGAGAACCACCGGTGAAGCCCACGTGCTATGGGAAGGTCGAATGACACCACGCTGAAGCATGTCGTCGACGTGGTCACTGATCACCTGACGCTCCTTGGCCGAGACGCGGTACGGGCGCTGGCGCAGTGGCGCGTTGGAGCCGGTGTCGATGTGGTGGCTGACGGTGGACGTGCGGCCCAGAGTAGACTGAGCGACATCAAAAGAACGGAACTGGGCAAGCAGGGGAACAATCAGGGAGAGCTCCTCGGCAATGGTCGTCGGCAATGAAAGGTGTGAATAGGTCGTCGGCAAGGTCGTCGGCAATGAAAGGTGTGAATAAGTCAGGTGATGGCGGAACAGAAGTGGAAAGTGCACAGAAGTCAGTGAGCTCTGCATGCAAAGCATCCGGCACGTCGGTAATAAACATGTTATCAAGAGGCTATCAAGAACATGTTATCAACACGGCCAAGTGCTTCGCCGCAAAGAGCCTTCAGGGCTGTAGGAAGCGGATTGCAGACAACGATGGAGCTGAAACCAGCTGAAATGTCAAGCGTGGCGAAAGGGAGGGGAACATCTTTGCGGGTTATGAAGAGTTTCGAAGGAGTGAAGAGGACAGCGCCTTCAGAGACAGCGCCACAGAATACGGGAACAACGGCATACGAGTACGGCGGTATGGTGATGTCTTCCCGAAGGACTAGCTTAGCGGGAAGAGAAGCGGCGCCGACGAGGGGCACGTCACAGAGAGGTGATAATTCGACTTCAGCACGCGCACAGTTGATAACGGCGTTATTTCGCGAAAGAAAGTCCCACCCAAGTATCCCGTCGTGAAAGCATGACTGCAGAACCATGAACTCCACAATATAGAGAACGCCCTGAATAACCACTCTAGCTGTGCATACTGCTGAAGGCTGAACTGGCTGGGCGCCTGCTGTGCGAAGGGAAAACCCAGAAAGTGGCGTCGTAACTTTTCGTAAAGCGCGAGACAGGCGTTCGCTTCGGACAGACACACTGTTCCAGTATCAATTAGCGCAAGAGTAGAGACCCCGTCAACAGTAAGGTCGACAACGTTCGAAGGCGACAATGGAGGACTTGTACAGATCGATGGCGACGCAGTTCCTGCCTCCTGAACTGCGGCGCTTAGTTTTCCTCTTGCCTAGATGAAGAGCGCCGACGCATGGGGGACAACGAGCGCCGACGCGGGGAAGGTGAACGACGTATAAGGACGGGGCGCTCAGCTGGTGGCCTGTTCGACTGAAGTGTCGAACAAAACAAAAGAAGTGTCGTGGAAAGGTTGCACGTCGGCGTAGGGAGGCGACTGCACAAAGCCACCAGAGTGCAGCATGGCCGGGAATACCGCAGGCATAACATATGGGTCTGTTGTCTTGCGTGCGCCAAGGATTAGCAAAGGCAGGAGCAGGTCGATGATCGGGATGTTGAACTGGATGGTGAACGGGATGTTGAACGGGTGGTAGCGGCCGTGGATGTAGCGACACGAGTGGTTGACGAGGAGGCTGCGCGGCGACGGATGCGTAAGTAAGTGGCGCGGTGACAGGGTACTGCTGATGCTGCATTGGTAGAGCCTCATCAACTTGTTCTTTAATAACCCACCGGAGCGTCGGGGCGAGCTGTGTAGGAGGCTGTGTAGGAGGCTGTTGCGGCAGCGGCTGCTGTTGGGGTAGCTCAGCGAAGGGTAGCAGGGAATGCTGACGTGCAACTTCCTCCCGCACGAAAGCTTGGATTTCTGTGAGCAGGGGGGAGCGATCAGAAAAGACTGTCATGGAAGAGAGGGTCTCGTCAGCCACGGAGGGGCACCTGGTCAAATCGCGTGGCCTCCTCAACTCGTCGTAGCTTTGGCACAAGTTTATGAGCTCTGCTACGGTGCGCGGACTCTTGGCGATCAACATTTGGAAAATGTCATCGGCGATGCCCTTCAAAATTTGTTTCAGTTTGTCATTTTCGGGCATAGAAGCAGTCACACGTTTGCATAGGTCGAGAACATCTTCGATATAGTAGGTGAATGTTTCACCGGGGTGCTGCGCTCGCTCTCGTAACCGTTGCTCGGCGCGCAACTTGTGGACGGCGGGGCGACCGAAAACTTCAGCGTAACTGGTCTTGAACGCGGACCAGGACTGAAAGTCGGCTTAGTAATTTTTAAACCACAGGTGAGCCACTCTCGTAAGGTAGAAGATGACGGCATTTACCTTGGTGGTATCGTCCCATCGATTGTGCAAGCTCACCCGTTCGTACGTACACAACCAGTCATTGACGTCCTGCTCATCCGTACCGCTGAAAACCGCGGGATGGCGGAGCGGGAGAGCGCCAGAACAGGCAACGGAGGGTGGCGGCGACGTCGGTTGGGGAGAGTCAGGCGTGACGGGAGGCAGAGTCCGGGACCGGAGTTCCAGGGTGTAGATGTCCTTGAATACCCAGCACCTTCCACCAATTGTAAAGGGGTGTACTGAACAATTCAGATGGTAGCGTTTGTTCGTAACCGAAAAGGTAGGTGACGCAGAGCAGGAACAGCTGGTTGCCCAAACGGCTCACACTCGTGCTAAGCACTGGCGATCCGGCTGGCCCACTGGTTGCACTGGAGGCATTGAACAGTCGATCTGACTGGCCTTGTCTTTGTGCTCTTCTTCTTCATTACAATATATATATATATATATATATATATATATATATATATATATATATATATATAATCATTCACTTTATTTCTAATTGCTGCATAAAACCGACAATGGCACTTTTATTCTTCTGCAGACGTCCTTCTGATGATCCAAGTCCAGCGACGCTATTTGATCCAAAGGAAGCACCAGTTTAGTTTCACGAAACTGAGTGCTCTATGCGGGGCTGCATATTCCTAGTTTATGGTGGCTGCCTTTTCAACCTACACTAATAGCCTTCCCTTCAACGTTAACCACAATCGTCCCAAGCGATGCGTAATAGGTCGTCTGCCGAATACAAGAGTGCGGGGATATTTCGAGTGGGTGGCTGGCTTCTTTCAGCAGGTTTTCGGCATGTTCCTACAACTAAATGTATGCGACATATCACACGACACTACGCCTACCATGATAATACGAATGAGATAATCATCAGTGAACTTTGTCACGCTATGCAGTGATATATAAACAATTATGGTATGATTGTGAATATTATCCCTACAGCCTCATTGACAACATTGTTGTTGTTTTATTTATTTGTATGTATACACACTACAGCCTCAATAAGGCTATTGCAGGAGTGGGATGAACAAACGTATGAACATAAACATGCTTCTAAGATTTCTTTCAATAGTAGTGAACAGATGCTGCCCGGCAACCAGTTCCAGATTCAATCGTTGACGGGAAAAAGCTATATTTGAAGAGGCCGGTGCGAGCGAAAAAGGTTGAAATGTTAAGGGCGTGGTTGCTCCTCGTAGAGAAAGGTCTGGAAAAAGCAAGATAGTTATCTAGAGTATCGAAGCGGCGAGAATTGATTAAAGTGTAAAGGAATTTCAGGCATTCAAGATGGCGACGCATTTCATGCGTAGTGAGAGCAAGCTGGGGAAGAAAAGTGGACCGTGAAGAATCCTTGTGATATCTTCTGCAGACAGAGCGCACTGCCATTTTTTGAACGGACTGTAGTTTTTTTTTTTTAATATCACACTTTCTATCGGGGTTCCATACAACGCAAGCATATTCGAGAATGGGACGAATGAGTTTTATAAGTAAGAAGTTTGGTTTCTTTAGGATCATGAAACCAAAAAGTACGATGTAAATTTTATTTAGAAAATACTGCAGGCCATCAAGAGGCCCTAGCAGGAGTGGATATAGATACATTAGAGTAATACAAGTATACGCGTACATACAATACAGATGGATCAATACAATTGCACCAAGTACTATAACAACAACAAAAACCAAATAAGGCAGAAAGATTGGTGACAAAACGAAACTAAACGAGGATGCCTTTACACACCTATAAGCTCTACAATAAAGGACCCAATTGTGAGGTTAGATTAGGTTAGTTTATACAATCAGGGTAATGAAAAGGTACCAAATACTGTACCAAAAACAAGGCAACAACATCCCAATAACAAATGAGAACATAAGGAAACAAGATAAAGCAGAAAGAAAAAAACAACGTCCTACGTCCTATGTAACCATTTGCTCGATTATCTCGGTGCTGTGTAACCACGCCGATGGAAGAAGGTTCCACTCATTTACCGTGCGTGGAAAAAAAGAAAATTTGAACGCATTAGTTCTGGCACTGAAAGGGCTAAGGGACTCAACGTGGCGATGCCTTGTTTCTTGGGTGAAAAGGGGCGATATGTAATAATATGTGAGATATTAATAGCCTAGTCTTTTTAGGGCCTTGTAACTAGTGAGATCAATGTGTTTGGTTCATGTCAAATTCTTTGTTACAAGGATACCGAGATATTTAAATTCGAACACTCGGTGTAACGTAACGTTGTTAAAAGCGTAGTCAAAGGACAAGGGACATGGACGTCGGGAAAATGACATGACGACGGTCTTGGAAAAGTTTATATTCATTTGCCGTGAGTTGGACCAGTTACAGAAGTCAGAGAAGAAATCGTTAAGGGTGGCATGATCAATCGGAAATTTTATAGTATCATATAAGACACAAACATCTGCAAAAAGACGTATCCTAACAGTGGTGTGTAAGGGGAGATCATTATATAAAGCAGGAACAAAAGGCGACCTAGCACTGAACTTTGGGGAACCCCTCATGAAACAGGCATCATAGATGAGTTAATAAAGTTGGAACGTACATATTGTCAACGCTGGTAAAAAAGCCTGATATCCAACCAACCAAGGATGCGTTTTTAGTATAGCCAGCAACTTATGCCATAGTTTAGGATGTGAAACAGTATCGAAGGCCTTAGCAAAATCTATGAAAATGGCATCAACCTGATCACGTTGTCTAAAGAGCATGTTGATGTCGTGAACGAATTCTGTCAGGTAAGTTATAGTGCTGAGACCTCGTCTAAAACCATGCTGGAAAGTGCTTAAAATATGGTTCGTTTCAAGGAATTCCATGATATGTTTTAAGATAATGTGTTCTAACAAGTTACATGAATGCACTGTTACGGAGATGGGTCTATAGTTAGGTAATAATTGAGCATTACCTGCCCTGAATAAGGGGAGAATTGAAGCATGTTTCCACGAGGAAGGTAGTGTGGCTAATAAAGAGCATTTTCTAAAAATAATTGTCAGGTATCTGCTACACTAAAGAGAGTTTCTAACTATAAAAGTGGTGGTGATGCCGTCGGGGCACATGATTTCTTGGTGTCTAAAGTTTAAAATTAGATTAATAAAGTTTAAATTTAGATTGAGTACACCCTCTGATGACACCGTCACATCATCGATTCGGTTGTGAGGTTCTGAATCAAAAGGAGGGATTACTGAGTTGTCAGTCAGAAAAACAGAGTGGAAGTATGCGTTAAGCGCAGAAGCAATTGTCAGTGGATCAGAAACTGCAACATTGTTCATTGTGCGCATGTGCGATGATGACCCAGATGGTAGGGTAGCCTTCCACAATTTGCGGCGATTAGCTTTCATTAGCTTCGCCAAGGTAACATTGTAATAAAATTCTTTTGCAGCATTCATTTGAGCACAAAGCTTGTTTTTGGCGCTAACAATTGCATGAGCTTTCTAGAGTCACCGGAGCGTTTTGATCGACGTAATCTGGCCACACGGTGTCATAAATGCAACAGGTCCCTCGTCATCCAAGGAATTTCATTGTTTGTTTTCTTTGTTTTTGAAGGAATGAAACGATTAACATACTCACTGACAAGTTTTTTCGAAAAACGGTGATAAGGTATTAATATCACTAGTGGTGCTTATTATCCCAGACTCGTGAAAAGAGTCGCATAGGGCGCCTGTTATTGCTAGATCATTAGCGCGATTAAAGTCAGGAAACGTGCAGTAGGTATAACGGGATTTTGGTACAATGCCCGGAACTGAAAACTAAACACCCTTATGATCGGATATTCCATCGATATTATACCATTCATAAGCGGCATTAATTAGAGATGAAGTGAAAAAAAAAAAAACAAGATGAAGTATAGCAGCTTGACGAGTAGAATCTGGAACGATTTGATGAAGGCCACAGGACAATAAAATGTGGAATAACTTTCTTCCGATAGGTACTTCATGTCCGCTTGCTGTCATAGAAGACCAGTCCACACCAGGAGCATTAAAATAGCCCATGCAAATAATGTTAGTTTATGAAATATACTCATGCAGAAATTGATTTAGATTGTCTAAATGTTTCATATTGAAACCAAGTGGACGGTAAACGACCCCGATAATCAAGGACATATTCTCTAGTGGGACCTTACACCACAAGGATTCAGTATTAGGTGGGGCAGGAAGTACAGCAAAGTTGAGGTTAGATTGAAGAAATAGAGTACCGCCGCCCTCTCTCCCGATTTCTCTGTCTCTCCGAACAACCTTGAAGCCAGGGAAAGTTCCTTCAGAATCATGAACGCCATCATGCAGCCAGGTCTCAGTAACGCCTATAATATGTGAGAAATAAGAGGAGACTAGAGAAAGAAATTTGGAGTAATTACTGGCAACACTTCTTGGAAAATTTATTGCAGGTACCGCGTGGTCAAGAAGTAGCCTTAGGAATTTATCCGGTGGATTTAGTTAAGCCAGGAGGTGATCTGACAACAGTATTGGATGTGCTATCCCAATCATATGGCACCTTGTCAATAAATACATGATCAAAATGAAGTTGGACAGATGAGCCGTTATCCCTATAAGAGGCAGACGCCTCCCAGAGCCTCTTGCTAATATTGCGAACCTGGGTAGAGAAGTCTTCTGAAACCCGGAAGCCAGTGATTTAAATTTATAGCAATTTTTCAACACGAGCACATTATCCTGCAAATCCAAGAGCTTCATGATGACGGGACGCGCCCGGCCTCTAATTATATTTCCAAGTCTATGACACCTTTCTATGCGCGGGAATGCAACCTTAAGAGTGTCCTGGAACCACTTGGCAACGTTGGTAGAAAGCACCTCATAATTCTCGTTAGGGCCTTCACTGAGACCATGTATAATGATGTTGTTTCTACGCAGTCTGTTTTCTAAATTGTCATTAAACAGTACATGACCTGCTTAGAAGTGGACGTCTAACTTACTGTGAGTTGAGTTTGAGAGATTTGACGTCGCTGCTTGGCGATTCCCTGAGTGCTAATGTACACCACTCAGCCTGTGGCGAGTGCTTGTGCATTGTGAGTCTGCGATTCCCCAATAAAGCATCTCTCGTTGACAGCAGACGGTTGCATCGCATGCACAAGAGTACGTGACAAAGCCTTCATAAATTTGTTTAAAAGTAGTAGCCTACGCCTAGCGCTATCTGCCATCGATAAATTGTTGCGCGCGGTGAAAAACGCAGCCAGGAAGCGCCAAGATAATTTATTCACTCATTCATGAATATAAATACCTACGAAACATGCCCGAAATCACAAACCTCCTTAAGCAAGAGTTGTTCCTAGGAGAAAATTCTAGCCAATCCTGATGCTGGAGATGTAGCGAACGCAGCCGGCAATTACAAAGAGTCGTTACGAAAGAAAAGCTTTGGGAATTCGGCTACAGAATCAGATTTCACTCACACTTACAAAATTATACTTTGACTTTAGAGCTCACCTGCACTCGAATTCAGCAGAGTCACATTGAGATGGCGTCCCCGAACTAAGACACAACATGAATAATACTCAGCTGACCTTACTCATCAGTGATCACTCAGCAGTGCCATTGATTAAGCGCACTCGATCGTCATCGTACCCACAAGCAAATTGGAGCAGCGAAACCACGTCGCACGTAAACAAGAGAAAAATATAAATCCTATGTTTACGCCGCCGTCTAATGTTCATAAAACAAACATGTTCACAGGATGATTGAGGCTTAAACTGATGATCATAGTAGGACAAAGAATGTCGCTGAAGCCAACGTTCGACAAGTGGACTTGACTTTGCCAGGCCAATCATCGACTCATCTGACAGCAGCATCACACGTGAAGTCGTCACATCCGGCCCACCCCCGAAGCTATAAAAGGAGCAACCAGACCAGTCCGACCAACACTCCAGCCATCCGCAAGGCAGAAAGCAGATTGCCGTAAAGGCTTACACATCGCTTTTATTCTTGTGCAGGTAAAGTGCTTTGAAATCTCTTATATTTCGAAAGTCATTGAGGATTGCTCAGTGTACCATCGAAATGCCAACGAATGCAGAGTTCGAAAAAGAAATTAAATCCATGAAAACATGGTTCAAAGAAAAATTGACAATCCTAACAAACGGTTTTGCCGCAAACCTCTTGCTCAGTGCGCAAAAAGTGTCAACCTGCCGCATAGAAATTCATGGCGCGCTTACCAGCATGAACTTCTTGAGCAAAGAGTACGACGTGATAAAGATTAAAAAGACAAGATGCGCGCCGAGAACGCCTCTCTATGACCTAAAAAGTTCGAATGCAATTCCGACAAGAGAATTGTCACATTTAGAGCGATATACACGCCTAAACAATGTGGAAATTCGAGGAATCCCAAATGCCCCTAATGAGAACCTTCCCGAACAGTTAACAGGTGACATTGAACAGTTAATAAGTGATATTGGTTCAAAGGTTCAGTGGGACATAGGAGCGGGAGACATCGACGCAGTACACAGAGTACCTACACGAAGAAATCCCAAGGCAAATACTATCAATGTGCGATTTGTTTCCCGGGATAAGAAAACTGAATTCCAAAGGAAAGCTCGCAAGTCTCGCTTAACCGCAAGAGACCTTGGAAGTGGCGAAGAGCACACACAAGTGTTCTTCAATGAACACCTGAGCCCGAAAAATAAATCACTGTTCTCTGAAGCAATGAAATCGAAAAAAAATCACCAGTGCCAGTTCCTGTGGACTGAACGGTGCATTATCAAAGCAAGAAAGAATGCAGTGAGCCATGTGCACGAAATACGAACAAGTGACGACCTGTGCGTTCGTGCGAGAGCAATAAGTAGTCCTTGAATAGTTTCACTACTTAAGCAAGCACTCTGTGAAGCGTCATGGCTCTGGAACTGCTTGAAGTTGAGCAATTTAATGAACAAATGAAGACATCATCTTATTTGTCGCTACTTCATCTAAACATTCGCAGCCTGCAGAAGCACTACGACGAACTAGTTCATTTGAACGCACCTCTAAAGCATGCCTTCCACGTGCTTTCACTATCTGAAACTTGGCTCAGTAACTTCTCTGACATTCCTTATTCAATACCAGGATCTCAACTTGAAATGACAAACAGATCGAACTTGCTGTCAGATCAGGTACTCACTGTGCCATCGCATGGATGCGTAGTATCAATGCATCACAATCTTATTCTGTCAGACACGAAGTTACCATTACGTCGGACTTTTTTGAAACTTCGTTCATTGAAATTCAGCCTGATCGTACCCACGAAAGGCTTTCCACCAAACAAGACTAAAAAAGGCTTATAGGTGTCATATACAGGTCACCTCTTAATAAACTTTTAACATAAACTTTTAAACATAAACTTTTTTGCAATAACTCGGAAAGCTACTCGAGGCCCACATTAAGCCTAACACTCATGTCATTTCATTGGGTCATATCAATATTGACATCACTCAAAACGAATCTACTAGTTATATTTATACTGATTTACTCACTCGCGAAGGCTTGTTGCAACTAATAACATCTGCCACTCGCATAACAAGCACGTGACAATGTACACTTGAGCACAATATAACTAGTCATCCATCCCCAATGTTTGTAACAGACACCATCTCATGTGACATTACTGATCATTTGCCAGCTTTCGCAATATAAAATCCGACTAATGAAACAACAAAATCTAAAGTCACACGCACAATTTACCATAAGAACATTTCCCACTCTTTAGCATACGAAAAACTGGCAAGAAATGTATTCTGCCGGATGAACTGAGAATAAATATAATACATTTATAAACATTTTGCGACTTCACATGACGGTTGGAGAGACTACTATCACAGTTACCAGAACTAATAACAAACACAAACCGCGGAAAATTACTGGCCTTTTGCGCTCCATTCATAATAATAACATATATAAAAAGATAAAGCAACAACCGCATAACGTTAACCTGGAAGCTAGGTATAAGCGTTACAACAACCACCTCATTAAACTTTTGAAATTTCGAAATCTAACTACTTAAATTCAAAATCAACACAAAAAATAACGACAGTAAGGCAACGTTGGATGTTAATGATGAAGCCCTCATTAAAAAAAAAGATGATTGCAATGTACCAGGAATTCTTGATGAAGTTTCCTTTCTAACTAATAATACCACTGTAAGCAATGCTTTTAATGATCACTTTGCAAATGTAGGTAGAACCACCAACAAAATGTCTTACAACAACGCGTGTATTTTCCTTCCTAGCGCAGAGAATGTAAACTCATTTTTCCTACACCCTGCAATTCTGACGACAAAATTCTAAAAATTATTCTTGGACTTAAAAACACCGAGTCAATAGGTGATGACGGCATGTCACTTGAACAGTTGAACTTATAAAGAACTTATCTACACTTTTAGCTCAACCCTTAACACATATCATCAATGATATCTTAGAAACTGGTTCGTTTCCTTCGAAATTAAAGGTCTCTAAAATAATTCCAGTCTTTAAAAAAAGGTAGCAAGATGAACTTCGCGAATTTTGGACCAGTCACCATTCTGTCAGCATACGCCAAAGTTTTCGAAAGGGCACTGTATCGCAGGCTCAATAATTTTTTCGAGAAACATAGTTTATACTCACGTGAGCAATACGGCTACAGGACGGGAAAATCAGCACAGTATGCCCTACTTAATATGGTTGAAAAAAATTAAGCATAGAAAATAAATTACTTACAATATGTATTTTCGTTGACCTCACAAAAGCGTTCGACATGCTTAACCATGACACATTGCTAACCAAATTAGAACACTACGGTATACGCGGGAGGATGCTAACGCTCTTACTATATATAACTAGCTACATAAATAATAGAGAGGAATACGCACATGTGCACGGTGTGTCGTCATCACGATGTACAATAAATAGCGGTGTTCCGCAAGGATCAATTCTAGGGCCACTTTTGTTCTTAGCTTACATTAATGATCTACTATCCGATATCTGAAGAATGTATTCTTTACGCAGACGATATTAACATATGTATAACAACGAGCAACCAAAACGAACTATACGACAAAGCTACAACAACCTTAAAAAAGTTATTCTGGTTTCATGCAAATAAACTTCTCGCTAATACCGTTAAAAGTATCTTTGTTATCTTTGCCCCTAAAAACACTAATTTTACGTCTAATAACTCGCTTGAATGACACACCATTAGAAAGAGTCAGTTATACAAAATTTCTCGGTGTCCACTTGGACGCACCGCTTTCACGGCACACACACGTTCACGAAACAACGCTTAAGATTTACAGGAAATTACCTATACTCTACAGGTTACGTAACATTTTCCCGTTGAAGATATTGTTAACATTATATAATTCTTTTATACATTTATACACTAGATACGCTATAGCAATTTACGGATTAACCTACCAGACAATGCTAAAACTGCTTAAAGTAGCACAAAACAAAGCACTACGTGCTTTGCTTTTGATACAAAAAACACACTCACTTTCATATGCGTATGCATTACTAAAGATACAACCCTTAGCAGTTAGCATGAATTATGGTGTTTCACTACTTGCTTCCAACGCTAACCGATACCTGTTCAATAACGTTAACATATCAAAAGCCCACATATTCACTACGTTCTACCTCAACTGTAACATTATGCATACCCTACATAAGGACTAACTATAGATTATATTCATTTTCTTATATTGCCGCGAAACTGTGAAATAATTTACCGTATAACATCACATCATTCACATTATTTTATGTCTATAAGCAACTTGTTCGCGATCATCTACGGAACTTAAAATGTTAAAGATGGTAACAAAAAAGTTTTTAATGCATTTGTAACCAAGATACTGTAATATTTGTATTTTCTCCTTGTAATTCACTTGTAATCACCTATGTTAAAAAACCGGACCCCTGCCACAACCTTTGAAAGGCTTCTGTGGTCCTGCCTGTATAAAAATAGCATGTCAATAATGTACCAGAAGCAATAAAAATTAATTGATTGATTGATAGTTACTACCCTGAAAGCCTGCCTATCGACATGTCTTCTTCGCGCCTCCCCTACCAGACACCTCCGTTTCCGCTGCTGCTAGTTCACGTAGAAGGAATCGGTAATCTATCCGCGCTCATCGATACTGGTACTGTACAAACGGCCCTTCTCGAGCGCCATGCTCCGCCATTACCAAGTTTATTATTTTCTCCCTCGCAGTCAATAGAGAACACAGAATATTTTGCGTGCTCATGTACAACATCGCTGAAGGGAGCACAAGCTCTGTTAGGCACGGCTAAAATGCTTTTTGTGTGGCTGAGCGTGAACATCGCACAAATATAGGAGTTCAACCACCCACACACTGCTAGAAAGATATAATAAAAAAATTCAGAGCCCTTGCACTACTGTGAAGATAAAAGCCAGCGAAGCTGTGATTGTGGTGGGTGTACTTTAGTGAATATTGCTACAGTGAATTTATGTATTATCATTATTCACTATATTGAGCGTCTTCGGCAAGGACACCAGTGTCTTGTTTTCGCCCGGCGCGATGGCCAAGTAGTGCGTTTGCTGCGCCAAGACCGTCCCATCGTCATAGACTACAGTATGATCCACAGTGTTCATAGCCGTGGCACTCTGTTGTTGTTGTTGTTGTAGCCTATCACGCATGTGGCTCCTACCCACGGAGGGGGATTGGCCAAGAAATGGGTGGATTATTTTAAATTAATATGGAGGATACATTTCCGAATATCTATGAAATTAGTATTGAACAGCGTAGAGTTATATGTTAAAGTAAATCAAGAAAGTCATATCGAATGAGTAATCATTAATTTGAAAGTACAAAAAAAAGGATAGAATTTAGCAGGGTATTCGTTTGGAGTCTGTGAGGAACGTTTGGACGGCGAAGCAAGCATCCCTGTGGCTGAATCCCAAAGTGGACGCCCCGAACGAAAGAACATTAGGTTCTGTTAAGTCCAGGCCAAGCCTTCGAAAAGGTATTTCCAACATCGTTTTCTTGCCGCAGAAAAGCGGCGACAAGATAGAAGAAAGTGGTGTATCGTCTCTTCCTCATTACAAAACGGGCAGAGGGGGGAGGGAACCCAACCCGACCTGTGTAAGTAGAAATTTAGGGAGGGTATACGGCAACGTAATTTGGTGAGAGAGACCTCAAGCATCTTTGTGTTACAGGATTCGCTACGCCAGGGAAATATCAGGTGCTTATAATCTGGAGACGCAGTCAGAACTGGGTTTGATAAGGCTTTTATAACTGATCGCATCCGAAATCTAGCCGCCGTGATGTGTGCTGTCACTGGTAGAATAGGAAGAACAGGGCCGGAAAGTGAGGTCATTGCCAGTGAATTGGCAGTTTCATTAAAAAACAATCCTTTATGACCAGGTACCCAATTCAAATGAACACATTGCACATTGGCAGGAACTAGCAAGTAAAATAGTTTTAGCAAGGTGAATCATTAGTGGTGGTAAGGGAAGAGCATACAGAAAGGGAGTCAGTAAGGATAGCAGCTGTTGTAGTCGTTTGGTCTAATTTACGTAAAGCTAGGATTACTGCTAAAAACTTGGCCAGAAAAATAGGCACAAAATCGGCCAATCTTAAAGAAGAAGACCAGTCGAGTGCGGGACAAAATATCCCAATGCCAGTCTTTTCCTCGCTTAGCGATGCATCTGTTGCAATGATAATATTTGTTCCTAGGGAGCTTAGGTGGTCTTGTAACATGGCGTTTAAGATGCTGTAAGGTAGTAGTTTTGCGTGGTTTGGGAAAATGTCGTCGAACCTGATATCCAGATAATTTGAATGCGTATTGTTAGGAAGCACATCGCGAATTTGCACATTTTGTGGTTCAAGTAATTTTTGCACAAATATAATCTGTGGTGTATGAAGCCTGGGCCAATGAACGGGAAAAAATAATTGTGGATCGGAGATGAAAATTATTTGAGCACGGCTTAATGGTGATTCATATAGTCGTAAGAAAGTCTGAACGCTCAGAAGGTGAAATCGGCATAGAATAGGTGGGATTCTCGCTTCCAGATATAATACGGCATTTGCAACGTATTTTGGAAGGCCTAAGCACAGACGTAGCGCCTCTCGCTCTAATAAAACTAGCGGTCGAAGCTTGTATGATGGAACACCTGAAAATAAAACACAGCCAAATTCTAATACTGGACGAACGTACATTTATATACCATCAAAAGGGATTTGCTTCGCATACCTATTCTTCGATTGCTTAACTTGCCCAAAATGCCCATTGTACGAGCTCCTTTTGTTGCAAGATATTCAATATGCGGCCGCCAGTTAAGATTTCCGTTATAGATAACTCCAAGGTACTTCAGTGACTCTACTTGCGGGATATTGTCACGTAGTAGTGACGCTGAAGAAAACAGTCGTAAAACTGTGTACGACGAAACTGGTTGTTTATTGGGCGAACCTGTGCCCACAAAAGCAAGGTACACTCAAAGCACAACGATAGCGGCGAACACAGTCGGCGATCGTCGAAAATCTGATCAGCGGCGAAACGCGTCGGCTTTTATACCTGAGTCATCGAAGGTTCCAGATGTGTCTTCCAGAAAGTTCTAGACAATTCGCGTCGCTCATACAATCAGATTACATGGGTGTCGGTGACCACAGACGACGGATAGAAGCATCGATAACGTCCGAGAAGCTTCCAATGCAGGCGCGTCCTGCGCCGAGCGATAACGTTTAACATTTGTCAGCCAATGTTGAAAGCGGCCACCAGTGAAAGATAAACATGTGTACGTGTCAATACCCTCCCCTTAAAAAGCATCGTCCCGATGCTACAAACAAACACAAAAGCGAAAACAAAACCATGCGTAATAAACAAAATAACAAAAAACAATAACAAAATAACAAAGTACCTAAGTTTGTCAGCGGGCGTAGAAAGGCTTAAGACGCACCACGTGGATGACTTCAGGTCGTACCCGGCGCCGCTGTGATTGCGAAATGCCGTCTGGCACGACCTCATAGTCCAGTGCGCCAATACGTCGGGTGATCTTATATGGTCCGAAATAGCGACGTAACAGCTTCTCGCTAAGTCCTCGTCGGCGTATCGGAGTCCAGACCCAAACACGGTCACCGGGCTGGTACTCGACGTAGCGTCGTCGAAGGTTGTAGTGTCGGCTGTCGGTCCTCTGCTGGTTCTTGATGCGCAGTCGGGCGAGCTGTCGACTTTCTTCGGCACGCTGCAAATAAGTGGCAACGTCGAGATTTTCTTCGTCAGCGACGTCTGGTAGCATGGCGTCAAGCGTCGTTGCCGGGTTCCTTCCGTAGACCAAGTTGAACGGCGCCATGTGCGTCGTTTCTTGCACGGCCGTGTTGTATGCGAAGGTCACGTACGGAAGGATGGCATCCCACGTCTTGTGTTCGACGTCGACGTACATTGCCAGCATGTCGGCGATGGTCTTATTTAGGCGCTCGGTGAGGCCATTCGTCTGCGGGTGGTAGGCGGTGGTGCGGCGATGGCTTGTCTGGCTGTACCGCAGGATGGCTTGAGTTAGTTCTGCCGTAAAGGCCGTGCCTCTGTCGGTGATGAGGACTTCTGGGGCACCGTGACGCAGGAGGATGTTCTCAACGAAGAATCGGGCTACCTCGGCGGCACTGCCTTTGGGCAAGGCTTTTGTTTCGGCGTAGCGGGTTAGGTAGTCCGTAGCGACGACGATCCATTTATTTCCGGACGTCGACGTCGGAAAAGGCCCCAGTAAGTCCATCCCGATCTGCTGGAACGGTCGGCGAGGTGGCTCGATTGGCTGTAGAAGTCCGGCTGGCCTTGTCGGCGGTGTTTTGCGTCGCTGACAGTCTCGGCATGTCCTTACGTAATGGGCGACGTCGGCAGAGAGGCGAGGCCAGTAGTATTTTTCTTGTATCCTCGCGAGAGTGCGTGAAAAACCGAGATGTCCAGCCGTTGGGTCGTCATGGAGAGCTTGCAGAACCTCTGGACGCAATGCTGAGGGTACCACGAGGAGGTAGTTGGCTCGGAGAGGCGAGAAGTTCTTCTTTAGGAGAATGTCGTTTTGCAAGAAAAACGACGCCAATCCTCGCCTGAACACCTTCGGCACAATGACGGTCTTGCCTTCCAGGTAGTCTACAAGGCTCCTTAGTTCCGGGTCGGCTCGCTGTTGTTCGGGCGAATTCGTCGGCACTGATTGGTCCCAAGAAAGTGTCGTCATCCTGGTCGTCCTGTGGCGGCGGTTCGACGGGGGCGCGAGACAAGCAGTCGGAGTCAGAGTGCTTTCGCCCGGACTTGTAAACGACGGTGATGTCGAATTCTTGAAGTCTCAGACTCCATCGTGCGAGGCGACCTGAAGGATCCTTCAAGTTAGCTAGCCAACACAAGGCGTGGTGGTCGCTCACAACTTTAAAGGGCCTGCCATAGAGGTAGGGACGAAACTTTGATGTAGCCCAGATGATGGCGAGGCACTCCTTTTCTGTTGTGGAATAATTTGCTTCCGCCTTCGATAGCGACCGGCTAGCGTAACTTACAACCCTTTCTAGTCCATCAGTCCTCTGCACAAGCACGGCGCCGAGTCCTACGCTGCTTGCGTCGGTGTGGACTTCGGTATCGGCGTTTTCGTCGAAATGCGCAAGTACTGGCGGCGATTGCAGGCGTCGCTTCAGTTCTTCAAATGCTTCGAGTTGCGGCGTCTCCCACTTGAACTCGACGTCGGCCTTCGTGAGATACGTCAGTGGCTCTGCGATCCGTGAAAAATCCTTAACGAAGCGCCTGTAATAGGCGCACAGTCCAAGAAATCTACGCACTGCCTTCTTGTCAGCGGGCAGAGGAAAGTTGGAGATGGCCGCAGTTTTCTGAGGGTCGGGGCGCACTCCAGACTTGTTGATGATGTGGCCCAAAAACAAGAGCTCCTCATACGCGAAGCGGCACTTTTCTGGCTTTAACGTGAGTCCGGAGGTTTGATTGCTTGAAGAACTGTTTCAAGGCGCCGCAGGTGTTCTTCGAAGCTTGAGGCAAACACAACGACGTCGTCCAAATAGACGAGGCAAGTCTGCCACTTCAAGCCTGCCAGTACTGTATCCATGACGCGTTGGAAAGTCGCAGGTGCCGAGCAAAGACCAAACGGCATGACCTTGAACTCAAACAGTCCGTCTGGTGTTATAAAGGCCGTCTTCTCCCGATCCCTCTCGTCGACTTCGATTTGCCAGTAGCCGGTTTTGAGGTCCATCGACGAAAAATACTTTGCATTGTACAGTCGATCCAAGGCGTCGTCAATCCGTGGGAGGGGGTATACGTCCTTCTTCGTGACCTTGTTGAGGCGACGATAATCGACGCAGAAACGTAGGGTTCCATCCTTCTTCTTCACTAACACCACGGGGGACGCCCACGGACTCTTGGACGGCTGGATGATGTCGTCGCGTAGCATTTCGTCGACTTGTCGCCTTATGGCCTCGCGTTCGCGCGCCGAAACTCGGTACGGGCTCTGACGCAATGGGCGGGCATTTTCGTCGGTTATGATGCGGTGCTTGGCGACAGGGGTTTGTCGAACTTTTGACGACGACGAGAAGCAATCCTTGTATTGCAGGAGCAGAGCTTTTAGTCGTTCTTTCTTATGCCTGGGAAGGTTCTGATTGACGTCGAAAGTTGGTTCAGGTATTATAGTCGTCGTTGCGGCTGCACTGGAATCCGTGAAGGCGAAAGCACTGCTGGCTTGTACTATTTCGTCGATGTAGGCGACCGTGGTGCCTTTGTTAATGTGCTTGTATTCGGGGCTGAAGTTCGTGAGCATCACCGTTGCTTTCCCTGCACGTAGCTCAGCTATGCCTCTAGCGACGCAATTTCACGGTCGAGCAGTAAGTGATGATCGCCCTCAATGACGCCCTCCATGTCTGCAGGCACTTCGGTGCCGACGGAAATCATTACGCTGGAGCGAGGCGGAACGGTGACTTGTTCTTCAAGCACATTCAAGGCATGGTAACTTATGCTTGTATGCGGTGGTATCGCGTTGTGCGTTGAAAGCGTTATCGACTTGGACCTTAAGTCGATGACTGCACCGTGTTGATTTAGAAAGTCCATGCCTAGGATGACATCCCTGGAGCAGTGCTGCAGGATTACGAAGCTCGCCGGGTAAGTGCGGTTGTTTACCGTGACTCGCGCTGTGCAGATTCCAGTCCGGCGTTATTAGGTGGCCTCCCGCTGTCCGGATATCGGGTCCTTGCCAGGCTGTTTTCACCTTCTTCAACTTGGCGGCGAATGGGCCACTGAAGACGGAATAGTCGGCTCCAGTGTCGACGAGAGCGGTGACGTTATGGCCATCGATGAGCACGTCTAGATCGGTAGACCGGCGTCTGGCGTTGCGGTTAATTCGTGGCGTCGGATCACGGCTGCGTCGGCTTGCTCTGCTGCTGCTACGTCGCGTCGGAAGCTCTTCTTTCGGCGGCGAAGTGTTGTCAAGGCTGTTGCTAGGCGGCGTGCTGATATCTCGTCGTGATGAATCGCGAATCGTCGTCGTCGGCGGCGTCGGAGGATCTTCGGCATTGCGTCGTACAGCAACCGCACCTCCATCGGTTGCTGCCTTTAGTTTCCCGGATAGGGGCTCACGGACCGGCCCCGGGCTGGGCCAGTGTATGGTCGGCGCTGCGGCGACAGGTAACGTCCTGGTGACGGCGAGCGTGAGGGTCGTCGTGGTTGCCACTGGGCTCCGGCGAGGTAGTCGGCGATGTCACCGTTGGCCGTGCTCGCCAAG